>NC_034189.2:17790186-17896856 GCF_002021735.2 Oncorhynchus kisutch | reverse complement strand
AGAGAGATGAGGAGAGAGAGAGGAGAGGAGAGAGAGAGAGCGAGAGAGTGAGAGAGAGAGAGAGAGAGAAGAGAGAGAGGAGAGAGAGGAGAGAGGAGAGAGAGAGAGAAGAGAGAGAGAGAGAGAGAGAGAGAGAGAGAGAGAGAATATCACCCAAGCAAGGTGCTATTTGGAGGGAAACTTAAGTCCTTGCTATGACTGATACTAGTTAGGAAGAAGTCTGGTGTTACTGTACCTGTGATATTTAAGAAGAAGTTGTACACAGTTCCCCATTCCCATTTATGGACCAGAGGGAAAATGTTACGAACAATCCACAACTCTGGGGGAGACACACACACCAATATCAAATTATTATCAGTGTTGGAGAGAGTATACAGTCAGTTCTGTATCCTTCTTTTAAGGGAACACACCCACACACACCTTCCATAGTAATCATACTGGACAGAAAGGTAATAAAAAAAACATTACCATCAAAGATCCAGAAGTTTGTTATTGACAAATTAACCGTCTGTCTCGTAGTCTTCATATACTTTGATCCATCTGCAGAGAATAAGACAAAGATGACCTCATGGTCTGGCATGTAACACACGGTTTGAAACAGCACGTGATAAAAATGAAGCTTCAGGCGTCATTGATGTCGTACTTTTGATAAAATAATACACGTATCGGCACACTGCTTCAAAGTTAGCTGCTTAGAGACTTCGACACATGCCTCAGAGCTCCAGTATCAAACCTTAACTTTGACGTTAACTTTGAGTGGTTAGGATTAGGATTAGGCATTACCTTGGAGTGGCTTGGATAACGGTAAATTGTCAAAGGAAAGTACTGTCAAAATGTGCATTAGCAACAATAATTAGAAAACAAATAACCTTAAAGCACTTTTGTCAAAATTGACCAGAAACTGATTTGAACTCCTGACGTTCAGGTTGCATGTCATTGTTGTACGCCCGCTCACCAACCCCAATCTACCATCTTGCAAGCCAATCTTCCATTTGTATATTTATTGTCACGTTTTGACCTTTTTTTCCTTTGTTTTGTAATCATTATTTAGTATGGTGGGCAGTCTATGTTTGTTTTTCTATGATTTGGCTATTTCTATGTTTCGGCCTAGTATGGTTCTCAATCAGAGGCAGGTGTCATTAGTTGTCTCTGATTGAGAATCATACTTAGGTAGCCTGGGTTTCACTGTTTGTTTGTTTGTGGGTGATTGTTCCTGTCTCTGTGTTTGCACCAGATAGGGCTGTTTTGGTTTTTTCACATTTCTTGATTTGTTAGTTTATTCATGTATAGCGTCTATATTAAAGAACCATGAATAGAAACCACGCTGCATTTTGGTCCGCCTCTCCTTCAACTCTGGAAAACCGTTACATTTATTTTGTATTTATTTACCTTTATTTAACCAGGTAGGCTAGTTGAGAACACCTTTATTTAACCAGGTAGGCTAGTTGAGAACACCTTTATTTAACCAGGTAGGCTAGTTGAGAACACCTTTATTTAACAGGTAGGCTAGTTGAGAACACCTTTATTTAACCAGGTAGGCTAGTTGAGAACACCTTTATTTAACAGGTAGGCTAGTTGAGAACACCTTTATTTAACCAGGTAGGCTAGTTGAGAACACCTTTATTTAACCAGGTAGGCTAGTTGAGAACACCTTTATTTAACCAGGTAGGCTAGTTGAGAACAAGTTCTCATTTACAATTGCGACCTGGCCAAGATATAGCAAAGCAGTTCGACAGATACAACGACACAGAGTTACACATGGAGTAAACTAACATACAGTCAATAATACAGTATAAACAAGTCTATATACAATGTGAGCAAATGAGGTGAGAAGGGAGGTAAAGGCAAAAAAAGGCCATGGTGGAAAAGTAAATACAATATATACAATATATACAATATAGCAAGTAAAACACTCGAATGGTAGATTTGCAGTGGAAGAATGTGCAAAGTAGAAATAAAAATAATGGGGTGCAAAGGATCTAAATAAATAAATAAATACAGTAGGGAAAGAGGTAGCTGTTTGGGCTAAATTATACGTGGGCTATGTACAGGTGCAGTAATCTGTGAGCTGCTCTGACAGTTGGTGCTTAAAGCTAGTGAGGGAGATAAGTGTTTCCAGTTTCAGAGATTTTTGTAGTTCGTTGCAGTCATTGGCAGCAGAGAACTGGAAGGAGAGGCGGCCAAAGAAATAATTGGTTTTTGGGGTGCCTAGAGAGGTATACCTGCTGGAGCGTGTGCTACAGGTGGGAGATGCTATGGTGACCAGCGAGCTGAGATAAGGGGGGACTTTACCTAGCAGGGTCTTATAGATGACATGGAGCCAGTGGGTTTGGCGACGAGTATGAAGAGAGGGCCAGCCAACGGGAGCGTACAGGTCGCAATGGTGGGTAGTATATGGGGCTTTGGTGACAAAACGGATGGCACTGTGATAGACTGCATCCAATTTGTTGAGTAGGGTATTGGAGGCTATTTTGTAAATGACATTGCCGAAGTCGAGGATTGGTAGGATGGTCAGGTTTACAAGGGTGTGTTTGGCAGCATGAGTGAAGGATGCTTTGTTTTGCGAAATAGGAAGCCAATTCTAGATTTAACTTTGGATTGGAGATGTTTGATATTGGTCTGGAAGGAGAGTTTACAGTCTAACCAGACACCTAAGTATTTGTAGTTGTCCACGTATTCTAAGTCATATCTCATATATAAGTTATATCCCTCTGCTGGTTACTATTGTCTGATATGTGCGTGCACACACACTTAGCCAGTAACCACTATCCCCTACAGCAGGAACAAGTATCCTATAAGTGACTGAGCGGCTGGACATGATGCTGAACCACAGGGGGCTGGTGAAGGGAGAAATTGGATAATGGGTTCACTACAATGGATAGAACAGAATGAGAAATCGTACCAAACACGTGTTTGATATGTGTTTGATGCCGTTCATGATGCCATTCCCAAGCATTACAATAACCTGTCCTCTGATTTCTCCCTCCACCAGCCTCCCCTATTGGAGCTGTACTAGATACAGATGTCCACTGTTTATAACTACCTAGTACCATATACCCTCTTACACTAAGACCATATTACCACATAACCATTCTGCATTTTACATCCAGGTCCCCTAACCTTCTGTAAAAAACTCAGCTCCAAGGCATCAGCTCAGTGAACTAACAAGGTCTTGAGTCATGAAGGCAAAGTCAGGTAATAGAAGTGGTACAGTGGAAGTTAGTGTTACCTGTGCAGATGTAGGGTCTAATGCCTCTAAGTATAAAAGTACTACATAGTGCTACCTACCTATAAAGGGCTCTTCAGTTGTCTCTGTGGGAGAACCCTTTGATAACCCGTTTGGGTTTCATGTGGAACCCTTTTTGGTTCCACGTAGAGCCTTTTCCACAGAAGGTTATACATGGAACTTAATGGGGTTAGACAGTACATGGAACCCATAAAGGTTCTTCAAAGTGTTCTCCCAGTCAGCCAGACCAAAAATATTTTTGGAACCGCTGTAGTTCAACGGGCTAACCTGGTGTTGGAGTAATAAAATGCCTTTGTTACCGTTGCAGGTGCAGCGCTGGTCCTTCCAGTCTTTTGCCCAGCTGTCTGAGGAGAGGATGAGCTCCAGACTGACTGTCTCTATGAACTTCTTTCTCTCCACCAGGCTGGTTCTCTTCCAGCTCTCAGGGTCCATGTTCCACAGCATCTCACCCTTACTGCTCACATGACCTAGAGTCATTATACACATTATCACTAGGGTCATGATTATGGTGTGTGTGTGTGTGTGTGTGTGTGTGTGTGTGTGTGTGTGTGTGTGTGTGTGCGTGTGTGTGCGTGTGCGTGCGTCTCACCTTTCAGTAGCTGTCCCAGTGTGGTGATGACTTCACTTGTCTTCAGTGGATCTGGGTCCTCACCGTACTTCATCAGCTCAGACACACACCTCACCACTCGGAAGGGCGCACAGTTACACACCTCTTCTTCCTCCCTTCCTATCCCAGACATCAACATCATGCTGTCCTGCCCTGCGGAACATAACAGGTTGGTCAAGTGTAGAGAAGGTGATTTGGAAACACACTCCTCTCGTGATGAGGCATGTGAGGCATGGCCCCCCTCTTGATGGTGGAGAGAAACAAATTAGTTTTGGTTAATTTCCTGCAATTCTACACATTTTGCCATGGTGTGTAAAGAAAATGTTGCAGTTTTAAATAAATTCTTCTGCAGTTCTACACTTTTTGCCCTGAAGCAGAGAGAAACTTTTGGAATTTAACACATGCTATTCTACAAATTTTGCCATGGCCCGGAGACACATTTTTGCCTTTTTTAAGCAAATTTCCTTATATTTTACACATTTTACCATTACTTATGCCATGTTAATGATATCTGAGTTAGAGTGAGAGT
This sequence comes from Oncorhynchus kisutch, assembly GCF_002021735.2. Lineage (NCBI taxonomy): Eukaryota > Metazoa > Chordata > Actinopteri > Salmoniformes > Salmonidae > Oncorhynchus > Oncorhynchus kisutch. The sequence continues at coordinate 17,892,473 of NC_034189.2, read as the reverse complement.
GACTAACAACCAAATCAATGGGAGGTCAGGGCCCCTGAGCCCTTGGTGCCTGGTCGGTATTCGGACATGATTACTACAAGTTTAGATCGCTCGCTAGACTAACTTACCAATCAAAGAATTGTTAACTGACATGGCTAACTGAGTGACTGTCAGTGACTGACATATAAAGACATGGCTAACTGAGTGACTGTCAGTGACTGACATATAAAGACATGGCTAACTGAGTGACTGTCAGTGACTGACATATAAAGAGCGATATTGTTGCACAACCAAATTTCAAACTTGCACCTTATGTATACTACTATTGTAACCTTCAACACTAAGTTGCTGATGACTGGAGCCCTGTGATGAGTTAACCCTGCCTGAGACATATAAAACTCAAGTGTCACACTCAGAACTTGAGGATGTCCTCTTGGCTTAATAGTAGGCACTTGTTTCTTCCACTTGGGAGACTCCCTACCCCCGGTCACATAAGGATCAGAACTAGATTAAACCATCATAACCCAAAACATAAGTCAGATCTTACTCAACCAATTTTTTATAACAGGAATGTGAACAAACACTGTACTGCCTTGAAATATGTTTACAACTCCAACCTCCATCCTGGAGCTGACATTTTGTCATTGTTTAAGTGAGGGATTGTGGCTTTAAAGATCAAAATGGAATTAGAATGGGGTTAGAATATAGGTCTGTCTACATGTGGCTTCAAGAGATCACGTCATGCTATTTCTGAACAGTCCAATGAATCTCCCCTCACACAGACAGTCAGATGGTTAAAACTGCTTACCGTTAGTCTCAATGCCAGCAGAAAATGAAACTGAAAAAAAAAACAGAGGGTAGTGTGGGTACAAAACAAATATGGGAAAACACAGGAACATAAGAAGAAAATGGGAACTCATAAGCAGGTGTGAGGGATGTTACTGTGATGGCCGTGGATATCATTGGTCTAGTATTGTCCTGTAGTTTATTGTCTAGTATTGTCCTGTAGTTTATTGTCTAGTATTGTCCTGTAGTTTATTGTCTAGTATTGTCCTGTAGATTATTGTCTAGTATTGTCCTGTAGATTATGGTCTCTTATTGTCCTGTAGTTTATTGTCTAGTATTGTCCTGTAGTTTATGGTCTAGTATTGTCCTGTAGTTTATTGTCTAGAATTGTCCTGTAGATTATGGTCTAGTATTGTCTTGTAGTTTATGGTCTAGTATTGTCCTGTAGTTTATTGTCTAGTATTGTCCTGTAGTTTATTTCTAGTATTGTCCTGTAGTTTATTGTCTAGTATTGTCCTGTAGTTTATTGTCTAGTAATGTCCTGTAGTTTATTGTCTAGTATTGTTCTGTAGTTTATTGTCTAGTATTGTCCTGTAGATTATTGTCTAGTATTGTCCTGTAGACTATGGTATCTTATTGTCCTGTAGTTTATGGTCTAGTATTGTCCTGTAGTTTATTGTCTAGTATTGTCCTGTAGTTTATTGTCTAGTATTGTCCTGTAGTTTATTGCCTAGTATTCTCCAGTAGTTTATTTTCTAGTATTGTCCTGTAGTTTATTGTCTAGTATTGTCCTGTAGTTTATTGTCTAGTATTCTCCAGTTGTTTATTGTCTAGTATTGTCCTGTAGTTTATTGTCTAGTATTGTCCTGTAGTTTATTGTCTAGTATTGTCCTGTAGTTTATTGTCTAGTATTGTTGTCACGCCCTGGTCTTAGTATTTTGTGTTTTCTTTATTTATTTGGTCAGGCCAGGGTGTGACATGGGTTTATTTTGTGGTGTGTTTATGTATGGGGTTTTTTCGTAGGTTTCGGGATTGTGGCTTAGTGGGGTTTTCTAGCATAGTCTATGGTTGCCTGAGGCGCTTCTCAATCAGAGGCAGGTGATTATCGTTGTCTCTGATTGGGAACCATATTTAAGGCAGCCATATTCTTTGAGTGTTTCGTGGGTGATTGTTCCTGTCTTTGTGCTAGTTGTCACCAGATAGGCTCAGTCACTTTGTTTTTTTTTTTTTTTTTCCTTGTTTTGGAAGAGAAGAGAAGAGAAGAGAAGAGAACGAGCGCCATTCTCCTTGCGGAGATGGTGCAAAATACATCAACACGGTCGGTCCCTGGGATTGGGCTGGCCAACACGATTCGGTTTGCTTGGAAGGAAAAGGAGTTGGAGCCTTTAGGACGGGAAACTTTTGGAAGGATAATATTGATGGGGATTCTAAAGCTGACGGTGAAGGACGTGTTTTGTTTCCAAGGCAACTCGTTGGAGGGAGCATACGACGTGGCACTATATACAGAGGAGAAACACGATGATATCCTGAGAAGGGCAAGATCTGTGGGAGTTGAGAGGCCGATGAGCCACTATGAAATAACAAGCCTGGCGAAGAACAACTTTAGGGTTGTAACTGTTAACATTTACAACCCATACGTTAAGGACGAAGAGGTGAGGGCCTTTCTGGGGAGATACATGGATAATGTCTCCTCAGCAAGGCACCTCAAAGACTCCCTTGGGTTTTGGAATGGGAGGAGAGGCTTCCAGGCCCTCCTCAGGGAGGACCCAAAGGGACATGGTGGCTACCTCCATCCTCCTGCTATGTTCTCCCTAGGGGCTGACAGGGGGACGTTGTTTTATGCACGTCAGCCCCCATTTTGCAGGCGCTGTATGGCCTACGGCCACATATTCGCTTCGTGCAGCACAAGAAAATGCAGATTTTGTGGATCTGAGGAACACGAGGCGAGGGATTGTGACAAGCCTAAGGCGTGCCACGGGTGTGGCTCGTCAGCACACCTGTGGCGGGGGTGCCCGGCTCGTCAGAGGTCATATGCGTCTGCGGCTGGGGGGGAGCAGGAGCGGGGGATGGGGGAAGAAGAGGAGGGGAAGGAAGCACGCCTCATGACCAGAGTACAGGTCCAGAGGGGAAGGCTGCAAGGAAGGAGGAGGAGCAAGAAGCGGCAGATGGAAGAGAGAAGGAAACAGAAGGCACGGGAGTAGGAGAACCAGGAAAAGCGGCGGAAGAAGGCAACCGAGTGAAGGAGCATGAGAGAGAAGAAAGCGAGGGAGGAGTGGTGGAGAAGGAGACGGTGGAAGAGCAAGTGGGCACCCCGGAGCCAAACACTATTCCTGCATCCTGGGTTGGTGAGATGGAGGAAGAGGGGGGGGATGTCGGGAGTACGGATGGTGTTCTCACCGGTAGATATGGAGCAGGGGAGCATCGGGTGAGTCTCCTGTTTTAGATTTTTTCTGTCTGGGTTTAGTATTTGAGTGTATTACATGTTTTTATTTGATTATTTCATGGGGTCTAATTTTACTTTTGTTAGTTTAAATGTAAGGGGTTTAAGGGATTTTGTTAAGAGGAGGGCGGTTTTTAGTTATTTGGAGGGTGTGCGGTTTGATTTTTGTTTTTTACAGGAGGTTCACCTGAGGGATGGAGGGGATGTTAGTAGGTTTAAGAGGGAGTGGGACAAGGGGGAGTCGGTTTGTGGTATTGGGGGGGTGCACTCATCGGGGGTAGGGATTTTGTGTGGGCACAGGAAGGTAAAAGTGGAGGATTCTTTTGTGGTAATGCAGGGGAGGGTTATAGGGGTGGATGTCACGATAAGGGATTGTAAATTTAGATTAGTGGTGGTGTATGGGCCACAGGTGGTGGCAGACAGGAGGGAGATGGTGGACTGTCTGACGCCCCTGTGTGTCACAAATAGGAAATTAGTGATAGGGGGGGATTTTAATACAGATTTAGGAATAGGGGGGGATAGCAGTGCAGGCGCCATTGCCGGGCTAATGGCTTGCCATGGTCTGGTTGATGGTGGTCTGCACACTACTCCAAAAATGGCCGGTCCTACATGGCGCAACTCCAGGGGGGTTGAGCGGAGGCTCGACTATATTTTTGTACCCAGGTCTTTGGGTAAGTTGTCTGGGCGGCTGTTGCCTGTTTTCTTTTCGGATCACGACGGGGTGCTCCTGCAGGTGGGGTCACCAGTCTGCCTCTTTGGCAGGGGGTACTGGAAGTTAGATCGGGATGTGCTGGAGGAGCAGGCTTTTGTTGACGGGTTTTATGGTTTCTTTTGGAGGCTTGAAGGCCTCCGGTCCATGTGCGAGGGGGTGTTAGAGTGGTGGGAATTAGTTAAGGTGAGGATTAGGGCTTTTATAATAGGGTATTGCAAGAGGAAAAAAAGGGAGGAGAGGAGGGAGGTGGATCGTATCCAAAGGTTAATTGATCTCGAGTATGAGGCAGGCAACCTCGGCGGGTCGTTTGACTGGGAGAGATCCGCTACCCTAAAGGCGCAGCTCAGGGAGATGCAGGAGCGGAAGGCTCGAGCTTTCCTGGAGCGTGCGCATAGTGCCTTTCTAGAACACAATGAGACTTGTTCTGCTATGTTCTTTAAGTCGGTTAGGGCCAGACAGAGTAGGAAGGTAATGCATGGCGTTAGGGAAGAAAATGGTAGTATAGTTAGAGAACCAGAGGATATGGTCAGGGTGACAACTGATCATTTCCAAGGTTTATTTAAGGAAAGGGAAATAGATGTAGAGCAGGGAAATGTGTTTTTCGAACACTTGTCCAGGCGGTTGCCGGAGGACATTAGAGAAGTGATGGAGGCCCAGATTTCACTAGAAGAGGTTGAGAGCGCTCTTAGGAGGATGGGAAAAGGGAAGGTGCCTGGGATGGATGGGCTGCCGGCTGAGTTTTATCTCAAGTTTTGGGGTATACCTGGACCAGTGGTCCTCAAAGTCTTGAAGGCCATCCTTGAGACGGGGGTCCCGGGGGGATCAATGGCTGTTGGTGTGCTGTCACTTTTATATAAGAAGGGGGAAGTAACAGACCTTGGCAACTGGCGGCCGTTGACCATGCTGTGTGTGTAGATTACAAGCTACTTGCAAAGGTTTTAGCAGACCGGTTGCGCACAGCCCTTCCCTACGTCGTCCATGAGGATCAGACGTGCGGGGTAGAGGGCCGCTCTATTAGATGGAACCTACAGTTAATCAGGGACTCCATCGCTTGGGTTGAAGATAGAGGACTGCCTTTAATGGTAGCAGCGCTAGATCAGGTGAAAGCCTTTGCTCGCGTGAATAGATAATTTTTATTCAGAGTGTTAGGTCGATTAGGATTTGGGGAGAAGTTCATAGGATGGATTCGTACATTATATATCGGAGCGGGGTGCCGGGTTAGTGTAAATAGTCACTTGGGTGACGTTTTTGACCTCTCGTCTGGGGTCAGGCAGGGGTGCCCACTCTCGGCTCTCCTCTTCGTTCTGTACATGGAGCCTCTGGGGGCTGCCATTAGGGCAGACACAGGGGTGGAAGGCTTGTTGATCCCTGGAAGTGGTGGGCTGCGTCTTAAGATGACGCAGTACGCCGACGATACTTCCTTGCTGCTGTGCAAGGACTCGTGCCTGACAAGGTCCCTTGCCGTCTTTGGGGATTTCACCCGAGCGTCGGGAGCAGTTCTGAACCATGCAAAGTCTTCTGTCAAGTTTTTCGGAAGATGGCGTGGTAGAACGGATGTGCCCGGGGGGTTATCTCTCTGTGAGGGGGCCCTGAGGATTCTCGGGGTCCATTTTGAGACCTCCGGCTCAGCGACGCTAAACTGGAACATGCGTATCGCAGTGGTAAAGAGGAAGCTAGCAATGTGGAAGGCTAGGTATTTGTCTTTTATGGGCAAAGTCCTGGTCCTAAAGGTGGATGTGTTGCCGTCTCTTTTGTATTTGGCGTACATCTAACCATTGCCGGCTTGTCTGAGGAGGCCTCTAGTGAGGCTTGTGTTTCAGTTCATGTGGAGTGGCAGGTGCGAGTGGGTCGCCAGGGCATGCATGCTCTGTCCCATCGGGGAGGGAGGTAGGGCGGTACCACATTTCCCCCTCAAGCTGTTAACGGAGCTTGCTCATCCAGTGATACACCCGTCCGGTTACCTCCTGCGGGTGTTCTTCTCGTATCAGGCGAGAAGCGTAATGGTGTGGTCTAACACGGGTCCTCGGGCGGAACAGCTGCCGTGGCACTTTGGTCATGCGGCCAAGTGGCTGCGTGCGCACCCTGAGGTTGAAGTTGCCCGAGTAGGTTTAGATCACAGGCACCTGTACGAGGAGGTCAGAAAGGCAGGGAGTCCGGCGCCTGTAGTGGGCATCTCGGAAGTGATCTGGGAGGGAGTGCAGGCGCGGGGTCTGGACAACAGGCTCAAGGACCTGAATTGGTTGAGTGGGTCGCCAGGGCACGCATGCTCTGTCCCATCGGGGAGGGAGGTAGGGCGGTACCACATTTCCCCCTCAAGCTGGACGCAATTTTTGTTAACTGAGCTCGCTCATCCAGTGATACACCCGTCCGGTTACCTCCTGCGGGTGTTCTTCTCGTATCAGGCGAGAAGCGTAATGGTGTGGTCTAACACGGGTCCTCGGGCGGAACAGCTGCCGTGGCACTTTGGTCATGCGGCCAAGTGGCTGCGTGCGCACCCTGAGGTTGAAGTTGCCCGAGTAGGTTTAGATCACAGGCACCTGTACGAGGAGGTCAGAAAGGCAGGGAGTCCGGCGCCTGTAGTGGGCATCTCGGAAGTGATCTGGGAGGGAGTGCAGGCGCGGGGTCTGGACAACAGGCTCAAGGACCTGAATTGGTTGAGCCTCCATAAGTGCTTGCCGGTACGTTCCATCATGTACCGGTATAGTTTGGTGCAATCCCCCACCTGTCCAAGATCCTCTTGTGGCAGGGAGGAGACTGTGCGCCATGTCTTTTGGGACTGTGCCTTTGCCGGAGTAGTATGGGCTAGGGCACGGGTGTTGTTAGGTTTGGTAAGGGGGGATTTTGTATTGACGTGGGCCAGGTTAGAGAGAGGTGTAGGGAGAGCGAGAGGGACGGATAGGGACAGGTTTCTGCTCTGGCTTCTCATGAGTCTCTTTAAACGGGGGCTGTGGGAAGCCAGGCAGAACATGGTGAAGACAGGGAGAGATTGGGGGGTGGAAGGAGATTTGAGGGGGAGGGTGAAGAGGGAGGAGAGGAAGTGGGGGCAGCATGCTGCTCGGGAGAGGTGGAAGGGGGGTTTAGGGCTGGGCGTCATTTTTTTTTTTTTACAATCTTACACACTAGCCTTGCAGGCTAGCTAGCATGCTGCGTTGAAGCTTACCTCCCAGTAAGTCCCAGATCAATTGTACTACCTCCGCATTGTTCCTCTGCCCATCTGCAATGGCACTCCCACAGATACCTGCCCAGCAACAACAAACAAACAGCAATGAATAATCTATAAGAGTTTTGAAAGAAAACTATGATATCAACACTGGGGACAAAGTTTTGTGTGTGTGTGTTTGTGTGTGTGTATGCGTGTGGGGGGGGTATGTTTGCGTGCGTGTGTGGTCGTGTGCATGTGCTTCTGTGTGTGTCTGTGCGTGCCCCACCTTGCAGCAGAACCATGTCCATTTCCTTCCTCTTCTCTCTCAGAGTCCCGCCATCAAACTGGCTCCCAAGACAGGAAGTGGGGACGAAAGCTCCCAATCCGGAGAAGCCACTCTCGTGGGGGGTCATCTCAAACCACACCGCTACAGACAACAGGTGTAAATTACAGAAATGTACACTCATTGGCTTTGTCTGAAATGACACCCTTTCCCTATATAGTGCACTACTTTTAAACAAAGCCCAACTGGGACTCAGACTAATGCTTGGCTTGCTTTTGGGGCATCTACAGTAGAGTGTTTGTTCATATTGTATTCATTGTTTATATTATTTTTGTTGTTCTGGTTGTAAAACACTTTGAAACAATTGTCTTTGTAAAAAGCTCAATGCAAATACATTGTATTGATTGATGCTGCGTTCACAGTGCACTCGGAACTCTGAAACGTTCGACTTGGAACCTCGTTTTACAAAGATGCTACCCGAGTATCAGAATCAAGCAATAGGAGCTTTACTCAAATAACATACATTTTTACTCTGAAGTTTGAATGAACGTCTCATAACAGTCACCTTTAGTGCAGCCCATTTGGTTGTGCTCCAGTTCTATGGCGCTGTAGATGGGGTAGGGGTTGGTGCTGTTCCTGTGAGCTTCTTCAGAGAGACAGCGAGTGTTCATCTGATGCAGGAGACAGAGAACAAAATGGAAGAAATGGGGGGAGAGAAGGGTGGGGGAGTAATCAGCTCAACAGAGGGAGAGAAAGACAGATGGACACAAACATAAACCATACACTGATGTCCACACACACTGGCTGGCAGACAGACAGATAGACAGACAGATATACAGAAACACCCGCACACACACTGACAGACAGACACACAGGCAAACAGGCAGATAGACAGACACACACACACAAACACGTACACAAACGCAAACACACACACACATAATAGCAAATAGACAGACAGACAGACAGACAGACAGACACGGAAACACACACACAACCATACACTGACCTCTTTCATGAAATAGGAGGCAGTGAAGGCGCCCCAGAAGTCAGTGAGGTTGAAGTTCCGGTTTTGTCCTTTCCTCGATTTCAGCCACTCCACAATCTTGCTCAAGTCCACTGTAGGACCCTTCAGCTTCTGTATCACCTCATCACAACGCTTATTCAATGACCAATCTGGATGGCTGTACAGGGATGACATGCGTGTGTGTGTGTGTGTGTGTGTGTGTGTGTGTGTGTGTGTGTGTGTGTGTGTGTGTGTGTGTGTGTGTGTGTGTGTGTGTGTGTGTGTGTGTGTGTGTGTGTGTGTGTCAGTGTCAGTGTCAGTGTCAGTGTCAGTGTCAGTGTCAGTGTCAGTGTCAGTGTCAGTGTCAGTGATTGGGTGAGTGATTTTGAGGGAGGGAGAGAGATAGAGAAAAATTATTTGTTTTAGGTCATTCAAAATGAACTTTCCTGCTAAGAACAATAGTAAGTGTGTGTGTGTGTATACCAGGTGGTGCCTGACACCCCACACATGTAGAGGAGGCTGCCCAGCAGGTTGTCCTGTTCCAGCTGATGCAGAGATCCCAGCATGCCCACTGCTGCCCTCTCTCCTCCACCTGACCCCAGCAACGCTATGTTAGGAACATCCTCCTGAGATATGGGGAGAGAGAGACAGAGAGAGACAAAAAAAAGAAAGATAGAATTAAAAAAGGGATGAAATCTACAGAATTTCCCATCATATTTTAAATAAGAAAGAAGGGGGGGTTGGGCTAACAACAGGCAGCTGGAGACATATGTAGTTGGCTGTGGAGAGAGGGAGGAGTTAGAGAAAGAGCATGAGTACCAGAGATAGTGATCGATAGAGAAGACAGGACTACCCACCAGTTCACAGTCGATACCCTGACCTTTCAGCCACTTCTTAATCAGAGTCTTCCTCTCCTTCACATACTTTATCTCTTCATCATTGATAGAGTGAGACAGACGCACAGTCTGACAGAATGAATGAAAGAGACAGAAAAATGTATGTGTAAAGGATATTACTTCATAATGATATAGTTTGGTGAACTGAAGTGTTGATAGGTAAGTTTTTTTTTTTCCTTATTTCTGGATGCATATTCATATATGTATTACAGTACAGTTTGGTATGTTACAGACAAATGTCATCCTTATATTGTGTAAACATCAACATAATGAAGTAAGTTTCCTTTCAATATGATTTAATTTGGTGAGCTTAGTATTGACAGCAACAGAAAGGGGTTGTGTTCAATGTATATTTGAGCGAAATCAACAACGCAGTAGCAAAGTATTTGACGAGAACCAAACATAATATTGTGTGGTTTATTTCAGGCAAATGTCCTACTATATTGTGATGATGAGTTTCTTACCTCAGGAGTATCTGTTTGTTTCAACATTGTTCTCTCTGAGTCCACTAAAACAGGTCCTTTAAACACAAACCAATGCCTTGGTTTTTCTGCATGTCATAGGGTCAGAAAACTCTCAATAAGATGTTATTTGGGTTAAAAAATATTAAAATAATAATAAGAGTACTGTGAAATTCAATTACTCTCTAAATGATCACATTTGGGTCCAAGGAATTATATATATTAGATATATATATAGACTAATATATATTTTGTATGTCCTAAACACGTCTATCAATGTGACTGCAAAACTAGAAGCCAAAGACTTTAGACTGATTTGAATAAAGATCACCTGCATCATTCTATTACACAACAATCAACAACATTTATTTGTATAGCACTTTTTACAAAGACAGATTGTCACAGTGTTTTACAACATGAACAATATAATATATATAAACAATAAAACACACAAAGTCTACCTGCAGTGTTTAGACAGAGAAGTCTTACCAGAGATGTACAGTACAGCAGACTAGTCCAGTCTTAATCTTCACCTCCAGTTGATCTCCTCTTGATCTCCACACTCTAGTCCCATCCTCTGTCATCTTATATAGGCCCAATTACACACACACACACACACACACACACACACACACACACACACACACACACACACACACACACACACCCTTAAGATTGACAGTTACATAGAATAATGCAGGAAACACTTAACATGGCCCTTTTCTATGGTGGTGAGTATTTCTTTGTTATCAAATCAAATTCTATTAGTCACATGTGCAGAATACAACAGGCCTTACAGGGAAATGCTTACTTACAAGCCCCAAACCAACATGGCAGTTTAAAAATAAATATATGGATAAGATTAAGAAATAAAAGTAAATAGTAATTAAAGAGCAGCGATAAAATAACAATAGCGAGACCATATCCAGGGCAGTACCGGTACAGAGTCAATGTGTGGGGGCACCGGTTAGTTGAGGTAAAATTTACATGTACATGTAGGTAGAATTATTAAAGTTAGTATGCATAGATGATAAAAACAGAGAGTAGCAGCTGTGTAAATAAGGGGGGGGGGGGCAATGCAAATAGTCTTGGTAGCTATTTGATTAGATGTTCAGGAGTCTTATAGCTTGGGGGTAGAAGCTGTTTAGAAGACTCTTGAACCTAGACTTGGCATTCTGGTACCACTTACCATGCGATAGCAGAGAGAACAGTCTATGACTAGGGTGGCTGGAGTCTGACAATTTTTGGGACCTTCCTCTGACACCGCCTGGTAATGAGGTCCTGGTTGGCAGTAAGCTTGGCCCCAGTGATGTGCTGCCCTCTGTATATCCTATACATCCTATACGATATAGCTTGGCCTATATCGAATCTTCCATTCCTCTCAAAAATTTTAGAGAAGGCTGTTGCGCAGCAACTCACTGCCTTCCTGAAGACAAACAATGTATACGAAATGCTTCAGTCTGGTTTTAGACCCCATCATAGCACTGAGACGGCACTTGTGAAGGTGGTAAATGACATTTTAATGGCATCGGACCGAGGCTCTGCATCTGTCCTCGTGCTCCTAGACCTTAGTGCTGCTTTTGATACCATCGATCACCACATTCTTTTGGAGAGATTGGAAACCCAAATTGGTCTACACGGACATGTTCTGGCCTGGTTTAGATCTTATCTGTCGGAAAGATATCAGTTTGTCTCTGTGAATGGTTTGTCCTCTGACAAATCAACTGTACATTTCGGTGTTCCTCAAGGTTCCGTTTTAGGACCACTATTGTTTTCACTATATATTTTACCTCTTGGGGATGTTATTCGAAAACATAATGTAAACTTTCACTGCTATGCGGATGACACACAGCTGTACATTTCAATGAAACATGGTGAAGCCCCAAAATTGCCCTCGCTAGAAGCATGTGTTTCAGACATAAGGAAGTGGATGGCTGCAAACTTTCTACTATTAAACTCGGACAAAACAGAGATGCTTGTTCTAGGTCCCAAGAAACAAAGAGATCTTCTGTTGAATCTGACAATTAATCTTAATGGTTGTACAGTCGTCTCAAATAAAACTGTGAAGGACCTCGGCGTTACTCTGGACCCTGATCTCTCTTTTGAAGAACATATCAAGACCATTTCGAGGACAGCTTTTTTCCATCTACGTAACATTGCAAAAATCAGAAACTTTCTGTCCAAAAATGATGCAGAAAAATTAATCCATGCTTTTGTCACTTCTAGGTTAGACTACTGCAATGCTCTATTTTCCGGCTACCCGGATAAAGCACTAAATAAACTTCAGTTAGTGCTAAATACGGCTGCTAGAATCCTGACTAGAACCAAAAAATTTGATCATATTACTCCAGTGCTAGCCTCTCTACACTGGCTTCCTGTCAAAGCAAGGGCTGATTTCAAGGTTTTACTGCTAACCTACAAAGCATTACATGGGCTTGCTCCTACCTATCTCTCTGATTTGGTCCTGCCGTACATACCTATACGTACGCTACGGTCACAAGACGCAGGCCTCCTAATTGTCCCTAGAATTTCTAAGCAAACAGCTGGAGGCAGGGCTTTCTCCTATAGAGCTCCATTTTTATGGAACGGTCTGCCTACCCATGTCAGAGACGCAAACTCGGTCTCAACCTTTAAGTCTTTACTGAAGACTCATCTCTTCAGTGGGTCATATGATTGAGTGTAGTCTGGCCCAGGAGTGGGAAGGTGAACGGAAAGGCTCTGGAGCAACGAACCGCCCTTGCTGTCTCTGCCTGGCCGGTTCCCCTCTTTCCACTGGGATTCTCTGCCTCTAACCCTATTACAGGGGCTGAGTCACTGGCTTGCTGGGGCTCTCTCATGCCGTCCCTGGAGGGGGTGCGTCACCTGAGTGGGTTGATTCACTGTTGTGGTCATCCTGTCTGGGTTGGCGCCCCCCCCCTTGGGTTGTGCCGTGGCGGAGATCTTTGTGGGCTATACTCAGCCTTGTCTCAGGATGGTAAGTTGGTGGTTGAAGATATCCCTCTAGTGGTGTGGGGGCTGTGCTTTGGCAAAGTGGGTGGGGTTATATCCTTCCTGTTTGGCCCTGTCCGGGGGTGTCCTCGGATGGGGCCACAGTGTCTCCTGACCCCTCCTGTCTCAGCCTCCAGTATTTATGCTGCAGTAGTTTATGTGTCGGGGGGCTGGGGTCAGTTTGTTATATCTGGAGTACTTCTCCTGTCCTATTCGGTGTCCTGTGTGAATCTAAGTGTGCGTTCTCTAATTCTCTCCTTCTCTCGTTCTTTCTCTCTCTCGGAGGACCTGAGCCCTAGGACCATGCCCCAGGACTACCTGACATGATGACTCCTTGCTGTCCCCAGTCCACCTGGCCATGCTGCTGTTCCAGTTTCAACTGACCTGAGCCCTAGGACCATGCCCCAGGACTACCTGACATGATGACTCCTTGCTGTCCCCAGTCTACCTGGCCAAGCTGCTGCTCCAGTTTCAACTTCCACCTGACTGTGCTGCTGCTCTAGTTTCAACTGTTCTGCCTTATTATTATTTGACCATGCTGGTCATTTATGAACATTGAACATCTTGACCATGTTCTGTTATAATCTCCACCCGGCACAGCCAGAAGAGGACTGGCCACCCCACATAGCCTGGTTCCTCTCTAGGTTTCTTCCTAGGTATTGGCCTTTTTAGGGAGTTTTTCCTAGCTACCGTGCTTCTACACCTGCATTGCTTGCTGTTTGGGGTTTTAGGCTGGGTTTCTGTACAGCACTTTGAGATATCAGCTGATGTACGAAGGGCTATATAAATAAATTTGATTTGATTTGATTTGTAGTGCCTTGCAGTCGGAGGCCGAGCAGTTGCCATACCAGGCAGTGATGCAACCAGTCAGGATGCTCTCGATGGTGCAGCGGTAGATCCTTTTAAGGATCTGAGGACCCATCCCAAATCTTTTCAGTCTCCTGAGGGGGAATAGGTTTTGTAGTGCCCTCTTCAAGACTGTCTTGGTGTGCTTTGACAATGTTAGTTTGTTGGTGATGTGGACACCAAGGGACTTGAAGCTCTCAACCTGCTCCACTGCAGCCCCATCGATGAGAATGGGGGCATGCTCGGTCCTCCTTTTCCTGTAGTCTACAATCATCTCCTTGGTCTTGATCACGTTGAGGGAGAGGTTATTGTCCTGGCAACTCACGGCCAGGTCTCTGACCTCCTCCCTATAGGCTGTCTCATCGTTGTCGGTGATCAGGCCTACCACTGTTATGTCATCCGCAAAATTAACGATAGTGTTGGAGTTGTGCCTGGCCGTGCAGTCATGAGTGAACAGGGAGTACAGGAGGGAATGAGCACGCACCTCTGAGGGGCTCCTGTGTTGAAGATCAGCGTGGTGGATGTGTTGTTACCTACCCTTACCACCTGGGGGCGGCCCGTCAGGAAGTCCAGGATCCAGTTGCAGAGAGAGGTGTTTAGTCCCAAGGTCCTTAGCTTATTGATGAGCTATGAGCGAACTATAGTGTTGAACTCTGAGCTGTTGTCAATCAATAGCATTCTCACATAGGTGTTCCTTTTGTCCAGGTAGGAAAGGGCAGTGTGGAGTGCAATAGAGATTGCGTCATCTGTGGATCTGTTGGGGCGGTATGCAAGTTGGTGTTTGTCTAGGGTTTCTCGGATAATGGTGTTGATGTGAGCCATGACCAGCCTTTCAAAGCACATCATGGCTACAGACGTAAGTGCTACAGGTTGGTAGTCATTTAGGCAGGTTACCTTAGTGTTCTTGGGCACAGGGACTATGGTGGTCTGCTTAAAACATGTTGTTATTACAGACTTGGACAGGGAGAGGTTGAAAATGTCAGTGAAGACATGGCTTCTGGTTGGGGCACGTACGGTCACTGTGGGGATGACGTCACTGTGGGGATGAAGCCAATGACTGATGTGGTTGGTGTACTTCTCAATGCCATCGGTTGTATCCCAGAACATATTCCAGTCTGTGCTAGCAAAATAGTACCGTAGCGTATCATCTGATTCATCTGACCACTGTTTTATTGATCGAGTCACTGGTGTTTCCTGCTTTAATTTTTGCTTGTAAGCAGGAATCAGGAGGATAGAATTATGGTCAGATTTGCCAAATGGAATGTATGGAGTAAAGGTGGTCCAGAGTTTTTTTTCCCTCTGGTTGAACATGTAACATGCTGATAGAAATTTGGTCAGACCGATTTAAGTTTCCGGTTACTAGGAGCGCCACCTCTGGGTGAGCGATTTATTGTTTCCTTATGGTGAATACAGCTCATTCAATACGGTCTTAGTGCCTGTCTCAGTCTGTGATGGTATGTAGACAGCCGAGCAGTTGAAAATACAGATGAAAACTCTCTAGGTAGATTGTGTGGTCAACAGCTTGTCATGAGATACTCTACCTCAGGCGAGCAATAGCTCCAAAATTCCTTAGATATCCTGCACCAGCTGTTATTTACAAAAATACATCGTCCGTCGCCCCTTGATCTTACCAGACGCCACTGTTCTATCCTGCCGGTACAGCGTATAACCAGCCAGCTGTATGTTGATAATGTCGTCGTTCAGCCATGACTCCGGGAAGCATAAGATATTACAGTTTTGAATGTCCCGTTGGTAGTTTAATCTTCTGCGTAGGTCATCGATTTTATTTTCCAAAGATTACATGTTTGCTTGCAGAATGGAAGGAAGTGGGGGTTTATTCGATAGCCTACAAATTCTCAGAAGGCAGCCTGCCCTCCGGCCCCCTTTTCTCTGCCTTCTCCCCAAATGATGGGGATCTGGGCCTGTTCCCGGGAAAGCAGTATATCATTCACATCAGGCTCGTTGGAATCGTTAGAGGAAAAATGGATTCTGCCAGTCCGTGGTGAGTAATTGCAGTTCTGATGTCCAGAAGTTATTTAGAGTCAAAAGGGACGATAGCGGCAACATTATGTACAAAATAAGTTTTAAAATGTGTTAAATGAAGCAAACAAACAAACAAAAACACAATTGGATGGGAATACGTAAAATGTCAGCCTTCTTCTCCGACGCCATCTTATCAGTGACATTTCCTTGGGAAACTGGAGTGGTGCTATTTTTTAGGGCTTAGATGCTTCAACAGAAAAATACAAATATAAGGTATGAAAGCAAAGTATAACTCAAAAGTGATAGACATTTTTTGGATTCTCCAGTGAATGAAATGAACATCGTCTCAAGTGTTTTTCTTGTTTAGACACCATCTTTAATTTTTAATAAACAGTTTATTGGTAGTCCTATAAGAATGTGAGTTAAAGGCGCTAAACATATCATGAACACATTAACTTCAGAAAGTATTCAGACCAGTTGACTTTTTCCACATTTTGATATGTTACAGCCTTATTCTAAAATTGATTAAATAGTTTTATTTCCTCATCAATCTACACACAATATCCAAAATGACAAAGCAAAAATAAATGTTTCCTAATTTATAAAAAATTAAAAAACTGAAATATTACATT
This sequence comes from Oncorhynchus kisutch, assembly GCF_002021735.2. NCBI lineage: Eukaryota > Metazoa > Chordata > Actinopteri > Salmoniformes > Salmonidae > Oncorhynchus > Oncorhynchus kisutch. Next base: position 17,876,319 of record NC_034189.2, on the reverse strand, counting down.
TACATATGTATTTAGATCCTTTACTTAGTATTCTGTTGAAGCACCTTAGGCAGTGATTACAGCCTCGAGTCTTCTTGGGTATGACATTACAAGCTTGGCACACCTGTATTTGGGAAGTTTCTCCCATTCTTCTCTGCAAATCTTCTCAAGCTCTGTCAGGTTGTATGAGGAGCATTGCTGCACAGCTTTTTACAAGTCTCTCCAGAGATCCTTCGATCAGGTTTAAGTCCGGCCTTTGCCTGGGCTGCTCATCGACTTGTCCCAAATCCACTCCTGCATTGTCTTGTCTGTGTGCTTAGGGTCGTTGTACTGTTGAAAGGTGAACCTTCACCTCGGTATGAGGTCCTGAGAGCCCTGGAGCAGGTTTTCGTCAAGGATCTCTCTGTACTTTTCTCTGTTCATCTTTGCCTCGATCCTGACAATGCTCCCAGTCCCTGCCGCTGAAAAACATCCCCACAGCATGTGGGGAAAGGATTTAATCCAGGAGAGATTATCATGAAGATGTCTATGGTGGAAGTGGGTTGAGATAGAGTGAGGTACCATATCTTCACTCTGAGCAGGGGTGCAACTTTGGTTTTAGAATTGGGGGGGGACATATATAAACATATATATATATATATTATTATCATTATTTATTCTCTTATCCAGTCAGATGAACACTCCTAAACAGGCTACCTGACCGATCAGAGGCGTCCGCATGGTCCTAAAGCACACCGGTACCACTTTTTGTATCACATTCCAACTACAAAACTGGGGCGGGGACAAAAATGCAATTTCAGAATGTGGTGGGGTACATGTCGCCCCTGTCCCCAGTGAACGTTGCGGCCTTGACTCTGAGGATTCCCGCTAAACTGTAAATTCTTATTGCTTGGACTTAGATAACATCACCTAGCTGTGTTTAGCCTATTTGATAAGATTGATCTGCCTTTTTCAGGCCCCCTTGAACTGATACAAGTAATGATCAACTGTTCTTGGAATAGGCAAATTCAACTGAGTATTAGTGTAAGGGCGGAGTGGGAATGTAGTTTCAACACTGAACAGAATTGCTTAAGACTAAAAGCTAAGGTTTTACACATTAAATCTTAGAGACGCCAACAGCCGACAGGAGACGTTCTAAAACTGGGTAGATAAAACACATTTTAAAACCGTCAAAAATCATTGCGTCTTGTCTTGGCTGTTGTGTCTGTACTCGGCTTGAAGGTACATGCTTTTTGGCTCTAGGTAAAACTTTTTTTTAGATATGAATACACATTAACAGACACACAACACCTCTAACTGTTGTATCTCCTCCTCCTCCTCCTCCCTTTTCCAGAGAACCCTTCTACCTTATCAGCACACACCTCTGTTTCATTTCTTCCTCCCTCCTCCTCTTCCTCCTCCTCCCTTTTCCAGAGAACCCTTCTACCTTATCAGCACACACCTCTGTTTCATTTCTTCCTCCCTCCTCCTCTTCCTCCTCCTCCTCCTCCCTTTTCCAGAGAACCCTTCTACCTTATCAGCACACACCTCTGTTTCATTTCTTCCTCCCTCCTCCTCTTCCTCCCTTCTCCTCCTCCCTTTTACAGAGAACTCTTCTACCTTATCAGCACACAACTCAGTTTCATTTCTTCCTCCCTCCTCCTCCTCCCTTTTACAGAGAACCCTTCCATCTTATCAGCACATACCTGTTTCATTTCTTCCTCCCTCCTCCTCCTCCTCCTCCTCCCTTTTCAAGAGAACCCTTCCACCTTATCAGCACATACCTCTGTTTCATTTCTTCCTCCTCCCTCTTCCAGAGAACTCTTCTAAAAGGCAAAGGGCATAACTAGTCAGTTGTACAACTGAATGCATTCAACCCGAAATGTGTCTTCTGCATTTAACCCAACCCCTTTGAATCAGGGAGGTGCGGGGGACTGCCAAATTCAATGTCCTCGTTGCAGATATTGTTGGGGGTATCTGCCTTGCTCAATAGCAGAACGACAGATTTTTCCATCTTGCCGGCTCGGGATTCGGTTATGGTTACTTACTGTTACTATCCCAAATGTTTACCTTATCATCAGACACTTTCCCTGTTGTATTGCCTCCTCCCTCCTTTTTCCTTAGCTATCAACACTTTAGTTCATCAAATGCAATATTTATGAAATAATATACTGTACACTGTTTTTTCTGTCAGACTGTGCGTCTGTCTCACTACTTCAATGATGAAGAGAGAAAATACGTGGATTGGAAGACTGATTAAGTGGCTGAAAAATCTACTGTGAACTAGTGGGTCGTCCTGCCTTATCTTTTCACCTCACAACACCACGATGACTAGGGTAAAGGTGTTATTTTATGGTTAAGACCAGGGTTGGGGTAAATTCCATTTCAATTTAGGATATTATTTCCAATACTTTTTTATGTAAAACATCATGTATATGTAAGTCTAATGTATTTTCAGCTTTTATTATTTGCTCAAGTATCAAGCAAATGTTGAATCATCAGATGATCTGTTTAATAAAAGGTATTTATTTATGGAGGCAGAGAAATACACAAAGAGTAAGAAATAGTGCATAGTGCAAAAGTCTATCATGGCTGACTAGACATTCTTTATCCCAACAACATTTAGGGCAAGTGATTCAAAACAACATTAGCTTTCAGTGCAGTAACCTACATACTAGCATGGCAGAGAAACAACAGACATTCATTATTCAGTGAGAGGTGTTTGAACCATACATTTCCATTCAGTAAAAGGTGTTTTAAACCATACATTTCCATTCAGTGAGAGGTGTTTAAACCATACATTTAAATTCAGTGAGAGGTGTTTGAACCATACATTTCCATTGGGATGAGATCTGAATTGTGTGTGAGAGAGAGTGAGATTCTGAGCGCACGGCTTGAGGTAGAATACATCCCTGTATCAACAATTAGTGACACATTCTTCCTACTCCCTGCCTTTAGCCACAGATCTTGGATCAGATTATCCTATCTACAATTCCACCCTTCACCATTAAAAATGGCAAAGGGCAACCTCTACCTCCTCCTTCCCTCAGAGCCAGCGGCTTCCTCAGGTCAGGCCTCGTAGCATCTCAGAGTAGAGCTGATCTAGGATCCTTTTTACCTTTTATATCACAATTAATAAGAAGTCATGCTCTGGGGTGACCTGATCCTAGATCAGCACTTCTACTATTGAGTTGCTTTATGGATATGGGCCTGGGTCAGGCGGCTCCAGGGTCTCTCCAGCCTCCGAAGGTCTTCTCCAGGTAGAAGCCTCTGGCCAGGGACAGGCGGTCCTGGTGCTTCCCAGATACCAGGACGGGAGGGAAGGAAGGCAGGAAGAAATGAGATGGAAAAGATCTTTGGGATGTGTTCTATTCATGAATTTATTCATTCATGTTGTACACATGTACAGGATATACATGTACATGGTACACATATACAGGGTACACATCTACAGGGTACACATCTACAGGGTATACACATACACAGGGTACACACCTACAGGGTACACATAAACAGGGTGCACATACACAGGGTACACATATACAGGGTACACATACACAGGGTACACACCTACAGGGTACACATACGCAGGGCACACACCTACAGGGTACACATCTACAGGGTACACATACACAGGATACACACCTACAGGGTACACATCTACAGGGTGCACATACACAGGGTACACATATACAGGGTACACATACACAGGGCACACACCTACAGGGTACACATAAACAGGGTGCACATACATAGGGTACACATATACAGGGTACACATACACAGGGAGCACATCTACAGGGTACATATCTACAGGGTACATATCTACAGGGTACACATACACAGGGTACACATCTACAGGGTACACATCTACAGGGTACACGTCTACAGGGTACACATCTACAGGGTACACATATACAGGGTACACATCTACAGGGAGCACATCTACAGGGTACACATACACAGGGTACACATATACAGGGTACACATACACAGGGTACACACCTACAGGGTACACATCTACAGGGTGCACATACACAGGGTACACATATACAGGGTACACATATACAGGGAGCACATACACAGGGCACACACCTACAGGGTACACATACACAGGGAGCACATCTACAGGGTACACATCTACAGGGTACACATATACAGGGTATACATATACAGGGTACACATCTACAGGGAGCACATCTACAGGGTACACATATACAGGGCACACATATACAGGGTACACATCTACAGGGTACACATATACAGGGTACACATATACAGGGAGCACATCTACAGGGAACACATCTACAGGGTACACATATACAGGGTACACATCTACAGGGAGCACATCTACAGGGTACACATATACAGGGCACACATATACAGGGCACACATATACAGGGTACACATCTACAGGGTACACATATACAGGGAGCACATCTACAGGGTACACATCTACAGGGAGCACATCTACAGGGTACACATCTACAGGGAGCACATCTACAGGGTACACATATACAGGGCACACATATACAGGGTACACATCTACAGGGTACACGTATACAGGGTACACAGTGTGAAACAGGGACCCCCAGCCATGTATTTAAACTTTTTCAGAATTTGCATACCTGATTGAACTTGTCAACTAATCATCTTAAATCAGGTGTGCTAGTTCAGGGCTACAACAACATTGTGAAATGTCTGAGAAGGCACATTTTGTTATTTAACGCAACAGTTTTTTGTGACCAAAAACTATTGGTAGAGTTGAAAATACGTTGGAAACACATTGAAATTCAGATTGTTATTCGGTACATGAAAGACAGAAAAAAAATGTTTTATGTGTAATACGTCATCACTCAGTTTTGTTTATCCTCAACATGTCAGTTTAGTGGAAACACCACTTGTGGGAAAATGCTCATATTTTCTTTATGCAGATTTTTAAATATTGGCAATTTGATGGAAACCTAGCTACTATTTAATATCAACTGTTAATCAATCAATGTATGATCAATGAATGATCCGTCTAAACTGTCAATTGTCCAACTGAAGTCCCTGCCCACCTAACAGTGAGGCGTTGCCACGGAGAGCGGGCAGGTCCGTCTCTGTGTCACACAGCAACCAGCTCACTTCAGAACCCGTCCTCCCAGTGTTAGACGGGATTCTCCTCGCCACTCCGGTTGGAGTTCTGTTCCGCAGGGGTCAGCCCGGGGTCGCACTGCGTTGTCACTTCCTGGTCCCCACAGGGGTCAAAGGTCACACAGTGGAAGTTTACCCTCGCTGCAGCAGAGAGAGATAGAGAGGTGACTTTTCAAGTATCTGTGTTTGTCATATTTCCTGTGTCAGTGATCTCGGTTACAATAAAGTGTGTTTCCCAACCCCGTCTTTCTCACTCTGGGTTGAGGAGAGGTTTGGAAAAGGCTGGTCTGGTGAGATGAGATTTGTAACCATACGTTATTCAACCAGTCTAGACGTGTACTTACCTGTGCTGCACCATAACATTGTTCAGTGGGTTCCCCTCCTGAATAATGTCCATGTAGGCCTGGACAACCTCCACACTAGATACCTGCACCAACATACAGGACAAACAGCTAGTGTGTGTAAGTGTGTTCCTGAACAAAGTTAATCTCCTACTGATTTAATGATGTGTTGAAATGTGGAGCTGCAGTAAGCTCTGTGAATGCTGACTCATAAACACCAATGAGAGGGTGTGGTAGGGGAACTTTAGGAGGTCAAAGGTGATATGAAAAGGATTTTTCACTTTCTCCCAGTGGAGGCTACTGAGGGGAGGACGGCTCACAATATTGGCTAGAATGGAGTGAATGGAATCATGTCAAGCACATGGAAACCATGGAAACCATGGAAACCATGGTGGCACCAACCTCCTGTGCTTTCTCCCTTGTTTACATCCTCACAGAAGACCAGACTAATTGCTTAACCACATGCCCCTTACCTTGCAATGTCTATGAATTGTGAATGAAATACATTTTGGTGGGAAGCACTGGTGCTGTAGAAGGAGTTAGTGGGAGGAGCTATATGGCTGGAATGGAATTAATGGAACAGAATTAAACGTGGTTTCTGTATATTTGATGTGTTTGAAACCATTCTATCAACTTCGCTCCAGCCATTAACATGAGCCTGTCCTCCCAAATGAAGATGTCGCCAACCTCCTGTTTGTTGTAGGCTACTGATACAAATGTTGGTGTCTCTCTAATAACTGCTATGGTTCTCAGTAGGCTATTAGGCCTAGACTGGCAGACTATGGACGTTTTACTCACTATAAAAAGTCAAGCAGGCAGTTTCACTAGGAGAGCACAGCACAGGCTCAGTATGTAATGGACAGGTTCAGCCAGTCTGAACCACTACACAGTGATTCAAATAATCAAAACTTGATGATGAATTGGTTATTTGAATCAGGGCAAAAATCTAAACATGCACCCAGGGGGGGCCCAGGATCGAGTTTGGGAAACCTTGGTCTAAACTACTGCTCCCAGAGAGCAACGCAGTAGCCTATCATGCAGCAACACACTCTCCTCGGGTCCTCTCTCCTCGTCCAAGTAGGATCGGACCTCCATTATGGCATCTGCTGAGGGATTCCTTCGTGCTGCATCCCCAGTTGCTCTCTCGTCAAACAGCATCTAAACAGCAGACGTTTGTGGCACTACTGCTGGTGCTTCTGCTCCATCTGCTCCCTCTTCTTCCTGTTTCCCTGGTGCCTGAGCCAGCTGACTGCTGGGGATGTCCCTCCCTCTTCTTCCTGTTGCCCTGGTGCCTGAGCCAGCTGACTGCTGGGGATGTCCCTCCCTGCTGCTGAGGTTATTCTTTGAAGAGCCTCATCAATCGCTCTGGCATCACTGAAGGCTAACTTCTTAAACCTGGGGTCAAGTGCAGTGGTTTCTGATAGCCATTCTGTGGAACTTTCTGTCCATTGATGAACATAGGGTGTCCATCAACTCTGTCACATGTCCTGTGGTTACATTTGCTTCCCCTGGCGGCTGGCTGTGATTCGCTGCAGACACTTACACAGGAGTATCATTTTTGAGGCTGTCACATAGCTGAAAAGAGAGAACAGTAACTTATCATTTCAGGTTCATGTTTGGTCTACTGATACTTCATTCTCATCTACTGTTCATATACAATGGGGCAAAAAAGTATTTAGTCAGCCACCAATTGTGCAAGTTCTCCCACTTAAAAAGATGAGAGAGGCCTGTAGTTAAATCTGTCACTACCTCTGTCTCTTCATCAAGGTACTGTGTATGTCACACCACCATGTATTTTCATCATAGGTACACTTCAACTATGACAGACAAAATGAGAAAAAAAAATCCAGAAAATCACATTGTAGGATTTTTAATGAATTTATTTGCAAATTATGGTGGAAAATAAGTATTTGGTCACCTACAAACAAGCAAGATTTCTGGCTCTCACTTCTTCTTTAAGAGGCTCTCTGTCCTCCACTCGTTACCTGTATTAATGGCACCTGTTTGAACTTGTTATCAGTATAAAAGACACCTGTCCACAACCTCAAACAGTCACACTCCAAACTCCACTTTTGCCAAGACCAAAGAGCTGTCCAAGGACACCAGAAACAAAATTGTAGACATGTACCAGGCTGGGAAGACTGAATCTGCAATAGGTAAGTAGCTTGGTTTGAAGAAATCAACTGTGGGGGCAATTATTAGGAAATGGAAGACATACAAGACCACTGATAATCTCCCTCGGTCTGGGGCTCCACGCAAGATCTCACCCCGTGGGGTCAAAATGATCACAAGAGCGGTGAGCAAAAATCTCAGAACCACACAGGGGGACCTAGTGAATGACCTGCAGAGAGCTGGGACCAAAGTAACAAAGCCTACCATCGGTAACACACTACGCCACCAGGGACTCGAATACTGCAGTGCCAGAGGTGTCCCGCTGCTTAAGCCAGTACATGTCCAGGCCATCTGAAGTTTGCTAGAGAGCATTTGGATGATCCAGAAGAAGATTGGGAGAATGTCATATGGTCAGATGAAACCAAAATAGAACTTTTTGGTAAAAACACAACTCGTCGTGTTTGGAGGACAAAGAAGGCTGAGTTGCATCCAAAGAACACCATACCTACTGTGAAACTTGGGTTTGGAAACATCATGCTTTGGGGCTGTTTTTCTGCAAAGGGACCAGGACGACTGATCCGTGTAAAGGAAAGAATGAATGGGGCCATGTATCGTGAGATTTTGAGTGAAAACCTCCTTCCTTCAGCAAGGGCATTGAAGATGAAATGTGGCTGGGTCTTTCAGCATGACAATGATCCCAAACACAAGCATTTCAAGGTCCTGGAGTGGCCCAGCCAGTCTCCAGATCTCAAACCCATAGAAAATCTTTGGAGGGAGTTGAAAGTCTGTGTTGCCCAGCAACAGCCACAAAACATCACTGCTCTAGAGGAGATCTGCATGGAGGAATGGGCCAAAATACCAGCAACAGTGTGTGAAAACCTTGTGAAGACTTACAGAAAACATTTGTCCTCTGTCATTGCCAACAAAGGGTATATAACAAAGTATTGAGATAAACTTTTGTTATTGACCAAATCCTTATTTTCCACCATAATTTGCAAATAAATTCATAAAAAATCCTACAATGTGATTTTCTTGGGGGTTTTCCTCATTTTGCCTGTCATAGTTGAAGTGTACCTATGATGAAAATTACAAGCCTCTCTCATCTTTTTAAGTGGGAGAACATGCACAATTGGTGGCTGACTAAATACTTTTTTGCCCCACTGTACATATATAATACTGGATTAAATAATGATGTAGTAATAACTGCAGTGACCTGCTCAAAGGGTTCCAGGACTCTGCACACCTCCTCCACCACCTCCCATTCCTCTTGGGTCAGAGCATCGACAGGACTCTGCACACCTCCTCCACCACCTCCCATTCCTCTTGGGTCAGAGCATCAACAGGACTCTGCACACCTCCTCCACCACCTCCCATTCCTCTTGGGTCAGAGCATCGACAGGACTCTGCACACCTCCTCCACCACCTCCCATTCCTCTTGGGTCAGAGCATCGACAGGACTCTGCACACCTCCTCCACCACCTCCCATTCCTCTTGGGTCAGAGCATCGACAGGACTCTGCACACCTCCTCCACCACCTCCCATTCCTCTTGGGTCAGAGCATCGACAGGACTCTGCACACCTCCTCCACCACCTCCCATTCCTCTTGGGTCAGAGCATCGACAGGACTCTGCACACCTCCTCCACCACCTCCCATTCCTCTTGGGTCAGAGCATCGACAGGACTCTGCACACCTCCTCCACCACCTCCCATTTCTCTTGGGTCAGAGCATCGACAGGACTCTGCACACCTCCTCCACCACCTCCCATTTCTCTTGGGTCAGAGCATCGACAGGACTCTGCACACCTCCTCCACCACCTCCCATTCCTCTTGGGTCAGAGCATCGACAGGACTCTGCACACCTCCTCCACCATCTCCCATTCCTCTTGGGTCAGAGCATCGACAGGACTCTGCACACCTCCTCCACCACCTCCCATTCCTCTTGGGTCAGAGCATTGACAGGACTCTGCACACCTCCTCCACCACCTCCCATTCCTCTTGGGTCAGAGCATCGACAGGACTCTGCACACCTCCTCCACCACCTCCCATTCCTCTTGGGTCAGAGCATCGACAGGACTCTGCACACCTCCTCCACCACCTCCACCACCTCCCATTCCTCTTGGGTCAGAGCATCGACAGGACTCTGCACACCTCCTCCACCACCTCCCATTCCTCTTGGGTCAGAGCATCGACAGGACTCTGCACACCTCCTCCACCACCTCCCATTCCTCTTGGGTCAGAGCATCGACAGGACTCTGCACACCTCCTCCACCACCTCCCATTCCTCTTGGGTCAGAGCATCGACAGGACTCTGCACACCTCCTCCACCACCTCCCATTCCTCTTGGGTCAGAGCATCGACAGGACTCTGCACACCTCCTCCACCACCTCCCATTCCTCTTGGGTCAGAGCATCGACAGGACTCTGCACACCTCCTCCACCACCTCCCATTCCTCTTGGGTCAGAGCATCGACAGGACTCTGCACACCTCCTCCACCACCTCCCATTCCTCTTGGGTCAGAGCATCAACAGGTGCATTGACAATGGCCAGGGTAGAGATGATGGCATCCTTTGACTCAAGAAACCGCTTCAACATCTAAAATGCTGAATTCCACCTTGTAGTGCAGTCTTGTTTAGGCCTTTGCTCAGGCATCCCCATCTGGCGTTGTGTAGACTTTAGTTATTCAGCACCTACTGTGCTCCTGTGGATATATTCCACAGCTGCTTTCACTTAGTCCATAGTGGGCCTCATCACCTTCAGAGCATCTCTTACAATCAGGTTGATTGTGTTGGCAAGACATGGATGATGGGTCCATTTTAACATGTTCATGGCTTTGATTATGTTAGCTGCATTGTCGCTAATACAACAGACCACTTTTCCATCTACTTGCCATTCTCTGGCCACTCTCAACAGTTCCTCTGCCAAGTTCTCTGAGGTGTGTCTGTCGCTGAACTCAAAGCAGTCCAGAAGACAGCTAGACATCGAAAAATGTTCATTGATGTGACATGTAACCGACATGTAAGAAGTGGTTACCCTTGATGTCCAGCAGTCAGTGGTAAGGCACACTGCAGTAGCTTCTTTCCCGCGCTGAAGCCTGTGTGCTCTCATGCAGTTGTGGAATAAGTGATTTTGAAAGGGTTTTCCTGCTTGGAATTGTGTACATTGGATTTAGACTATTGCTATAATTTCTAAAACCTCTGTCCTCCATGATCGAAAATGGCTGGAAATCGGTGGCAATCATTTTAGCCAATGCAACATCAATTTGGCCTTGTTTTGCTACAGACATAGACTTTGGCATAAACTGGTCCATAGAAGACTGCATTGCTGTGGGTGGCAGATAAGGCCTACTTGACTGAGTGGATACATCTCCAGGTGTGGAGGTGCTGACTCCACCACTATCACTAGCAGGCCCACTAGTTTCTCGAAGCTCTGCTACAGCTAGCTTCACAGTTGGGTGAACAGTTCCCATATGCCGGTGTAGGTTGTGCGTAGAAGCAGGTTTATATCAGATTTTGTTTTGGCAAATTCAACACTGTGCTCTAACATTGTCCACATTATTAAAATGCATCCAAATGCTACTGTGCTTCCGACTCATTTTCCAGCTGTTGTTTTCACAGCTGTCCTTCCTCTCTCTCCTCGGCTGCTAAGTGTGTGACTGTGAGTGAGTTGGCTCGGCCCTCCCTCACGCATCTCTGGTTCATTGGTTGACACTGCGTGTCTGATTGACAGGAACAACAGGTGAGGCTGTTAGTCTGAGCAGACAGTCAGAACGAATGTGTGTGTGCTTGAGCATTTAGGCCTATATTATTTTATTTATTTTTTGTTCTTTGAATTTGTTAATTCTATTAATTTAAATATTTTGATTATTCATATTCATACAGACAGGGTTGGCTTAGATTGTTGATAACATGTAAACTATATTTTGTCTCCAATGTTTATTGAAAACATAAATACATTTGCACAATGAGCATTTGTCTCAAATACTGTACATCTTAGTTGTTGGTTAGCCAGCTATACCAATATGGCTCAGATGCTTTTTGGGGTGGAGATGCCGCTAATACAGGTGTAGTAAAGGCACAGTGCACTACTTTGGGGAAGAAAAAAAAAAATCTAGAATTTGTATTTTTTATTAATACTTTTTTAAATTCTGATTTTTCAGGTGCTGCACCTCTACTTCCCGCGGCTATGCATAGTAGCATTGGCATGAAATCAGTCAAAACACCTCAAAACAAGATATGGTATCAAGAACAAGATAAATGCTAAATTCATGTGCTAGTCAAGTTCGACTTGCTGACTGGATGTAGTTCTACATGTGCCACGTTCAATGAATCAGCAAGTCAGAATGTCAGAGTTTCCTAGTTCCGACTAGTATGTGAACATTTGAACAAGGCAGAAACTAGCTGAAACGAGTCACTTACGATTCCCAATATGACAGTTTCTTGTCATTGTTGGTAGCTATCTGGCCAATCAGAATCACAACATTTTGAAGAGAGTGCGCATCGGTATCGTGACGTTTTCAGCTAACCCATACATGGAGTGGCCAAGTGTGTGAACCACGATTTTAAAAGGTTCATGGTTATCCTTTGCTGTCCACAAGCATTGGTTCTCATAAAAAATAAATAGGTCTAGATGTTATTTTATATGAACTATACATTTGTCCTTGTGTCCTATGAGAATAAAAAGCACTGGATTGTAATGACGTGCGTGAACCCTCAACCTTCTGGCCCGTAGCGCCGCGGAAATAGACTGTGCCACAAAGGCATGCTCAAGTGGAAGAGTCAATATCCATACTTATACACCAGGCACACAACAGTATTTGATATGAGTAAGAATAGGATAAGATTCTGTAACAGTAGCCTAGTCTCTGCAGCCTAAAGTAATTAATAATGCATTAGTCTACTCCTTTCTATACAGAAATAAATACAATCATAAAAAAAACATCACCAGAGAGTAAGACTCAGACACAGAGGATCATTAGCTTCTTTTAAAGCTGTGGATTGTTTCAAATCACAAGCATGTAGGTCTATATTGTGCATTCATTGTTTTATTGGGTTAATTGTTTGCCCTTTGATTGTTTATTTTATAAATTCCTCATTGCAAATGTCCCCAGTAATACATTTACAGTTCATCCCCATCATTTGGTTATATTAATTTATTTTAGGCCTACAGTCATTTACTGTTCTCATTCTAGGAGTGGAAACATTGTTTGCAGATTTCACAACCTGCTACACTTGTGAGAAACAAGTTTTGTTTTATTTCATATAATCATTTACGAGTTTTGTCAATTTTTACATTGTATTTTGTTTGGAGCCTCCATGTGAGCAATGAGCATATGTCTGGTTGCTCTGTCCTCTTAATGTTGACGAAGCATGAACACGTTTAGAAGTAGACTGAGCACATAGAAGTAGACTGAACACATATAGAAGTAGACTGAGCAAGTATAGAAGTAGACTGAGCACGTATAGAAGTAGACTGAATACGTATAGAAGTAGACTGAACACGTATAGAAGTAGACTGAACACATATAGAAGTAGACTGAGCACATAGAAGTAGACTGAACACATATAGAAGTAGACTGAGCACATATAGAAGTAGACTGAGCACATATAGAAGTAGACTGAACATGTATAGAAGTAGACTGAACACGTATAGAAGTAGACTGAACACATATAGAAGTAGACTGAGCACATAGAAGTAGACTGAACACATATAGAAGTAGACTGAGCACATATAGAAGTAGACTGAACACGTATAGAAGTAGACTGAGCACGTATAGAAGTAGACTGAACAGGTATAGACATAGACTGAACACGTATAGAAGTAGACTGAGCACGTATAGAAGTAGGCTGAACACGTATAGAAGTAGGCTGAACACGTATAGAAGTAGACTGAACACATAGAAGTAGACTTAAAAAGTATAGAAGTAGACTGAGCACATATAGAAGTAGACTGAGCACATATAGAAGTAGACTGAACATGTATAGAAGTAGACTGAGCACATATAGAAGTAGACTGAGCACATATAGAAGTAGACTGAACATGTATAGAAGTAGACTGAACACGTATAGAAGTAGACTGAACACATATAGAAGTAGACTGAGCACATAGAAGTAGACTGAACACATATAGAAGTAGACTGAGCACATATAGAAGTAGACTGAACACGTATAGAAGTAGACTGAGCACGTATAGAAGTAGACTGAACAAGTATAGACATAGACTGAACACGTATAGAAGTAGACTGAGCACGTATAGAAGTAGGCTGAACACGTATAGTATTAGGCTGAACACGTATAGAAGTAGACTGAACACATATAGAAGTAGACTGAGCACATAGAAGTAGACTGAACACATATAGAAGTAGACTGAGCACATATAGAAGTAGACTGAACACGTATAGAAGTAGACTGAGCACGTATAGAAGTAGACTGAACAAGTATAGAAATAGACTGAACACGTATAGAAGTAGACTGAGCACGTATAGAAGTAGGCTGAACACGTATAGTATTAGGCTGAACACGTATAGAAGTAGACTGAACACATAGAAGTAGACTGAAAAAGTATAGAAGTAGACTGAACACGTATAGAAGTAGACTGAACACGTATAGAAGTAGACTGAACACATATAGAAGTAGACGGAACACGTATAGAAGTAGGCTGAGCACGTATAGAAGTAGGCTGAACATGTATACAAGTAGACTGAACACATATAGAAGTAGGCTGAGCACATATAGAAGTAGACTGAGCACGTATAGAAGTAGGCTGAGCACGTATACAAGTACACTGAACACATATAGAAGTAGACTGAGCACATATAGAAGTAGATTGAGCATGTATAGAAGTAGGCTGAGCACGTATAGAAGTAGGCTGAGCACATATAGAAGTAGACTGAGCACATATAGAAGTAGACTGAACACGTATAGAAGTAGACTGAGCACGTATAGAAGTAGACTGAACAAGTATAGAAGTAGACTGAACACATATAGAAGAAGACTGAACACGTATAGAAGTAGACTGAGCACATATAGAAGTAGGCTGAACACGTATAGAAGTAGACTGAGCACATATAGAAGTAGACTGAGCACATATAGAAGTAGACTGAACACGTATAGAAGTAGGCTGAACACGTATAGAAGTAGACTGAACACATATAGAAGAAGACTGAACACGTATAGAAGTAGACTGAGCATGTATAGAAGTAGACTGAGCACATATAGAAGTAGGCTGAACACGTATAGAAGTAGGCTGAGCAGGTATTGAAGTAGACTGAGCAAGTATAGAAGTAGACTGAGCACATATAGAAGTAGACTGAACACGTATAGAAGTAGACTGAGCATGTATAGAAGTAGACTGAGCACATATAGAAGTAGGCTGAACACGTATAGAAGTAGGCTGAGCAGGTATTGAAGTAGACTGAGCAAGTATAGAAGTAGACTGAGCACGTATAGAGCTCAAGTCAAGACAGATAGAAAGAGCTCAAGTCAAGACAGATAGAAAGAGCTCAAGCCAAGACAGATAGAAAGAGCTCAAGCCAAGACAGATAGAAAGAGCTCAAGTCAAGACAGATAGAAAGAGCTCAAGCCAAGACAGATAGAAAGAGCTCAAGTCAAGACAGATATAAAGGGAGGCAGACAGGCAGAGTATAGAGATTAATGCAGTCTACTATATGCATTTTCATCTGGATATTTTCTGTTTTAATTTCTTGGTTTACTGCAAGCTATTTTTACTTAGTTGACAATTATAGGCCTATTGCTGCATTGGCCTAGGCTCTCTCTTAGTTCCATGTGCTCATTTCTTTAGCTGCCAACGGCTCAATGTCAATCAACGTGTCCATATGGCAGAGGCTGGTGCTCTCCCATCAGTGGAATTTTAACTCTAGGATTTGTATCATTTTATTTCCGATGTAATTATTAACCGCTTGACAATGATTTTAGGAAACTAAAACGTTGTTATTGTAATTAAACTGTTTCACAAAAATTCGCAAATGAAAATAATAACTGGCAAACAGATTGGTAGAAATGGTAGGATAAATTGTAAGCTTCCCCAAACTTGAAACTCACGCGCTGCCTAGGAATAGACAGGTGTGAACAGAGCGCACACTTCTTTGTACTGTGTAACTACAAAGGAGGTGTATGTGAGTGTAAGGATCTGGGTGTAGTTGGTGCAGAGGAGTCAGGCGCAGGACAGCAGAGATGAGTAACACAAGGAACTTTACTCAAAATGTCCAAATACATGAAGTAATACCGAGCCCACAAACATTGGACCGAACTTACAATAAAACAATCACGCACAAAAACCATGAGGAAAACAATGAACATGTAATTGGGGGATTTAAACCAGGTGTGTAAAACAAAGACAAAACAAATGGAAAATGAAAAGTTGATCGGCGATGGCTAGAAGGCCGATGACGTCGACCGCCAAACGCTACCTGAACAAAAAGAGGGACCGACCTCGGCAGAAGTCGTGACAGTGAGAGAGAGATAATGAGAGGGGTGTTGTCTCTAAGATTGTGCCTATTAAAACTGAGCACAAATGGACATCTGTGCAGTTCATCGTTTAGAAAAGCATTCACCTCAAACCAGCACCAGCAGGTGGAAAGCACCACTCACTGTGTTGCTTTCTAGACTAGGGCTGCTGGGCTGCTGGGCCTACACATACCTGTTTGACATGGAAAGGAGCAGGCCTGCGAGAGGAAGACGAGAGAATGAAATCAAAGTCAATTTTATTTGTCACATGCCCTTTAACCAACGATGCAGTTTTAAGAAAATCCCTAAAAAAGTAAGAGATAAGGATAACAAAAAATTTAAGAGCAGCAGTAAATAACAATAGTGGGGTTATATACAGCGGGTACTGGTACAGAGTCAATGTGTCAATGTGCGGGGGGCACCGGTGTCAAGGTAATTGAGGTAATTATGTACATGTAGGTATAGTTATTAAAGTGGCTATGCATAGATAATAACAGAGGGTAGCAGCAGCGTGGGGGGTGCAAATAGTCTGGGTAGCCATTTGACTGGGCCGTACACACTACCCTCTGTAGTGCCTTGAGGTCGGAGGCCGAGCAGTTGCCATACCAGGCAGTGATGCAACCCGTCAGGATGCTCTCGATAGTGCAGCTGTAAAACCTTTTGAAGATCTGAGGGCCCATGCCAAGTCTTTTCAGTCTCCTGAGGGGGAATAGGTTTTGTTGTGCCCTCTTCTCGACTGTGTTGGTGTGCTTGGACCATGTTAGTTTATTAGTGATGTGGACGCCAAGGAACTTGAAGCTCTCAACCTGCTCCACTACAGCCTAGTCGATGAGAATGGGGGTGTGCTCGGTCCTCCTTTTCCTGTGGTCCACAATCATCTCCTTTGTCTTGATCATGTTGAGGGAGAGATTGTTGTCCTGGCACAACACGGTCAGGTCTCTGACCTCCTCCCTATAGGCTGTCTCATCATTGTCGGTGATCAGGCCTACCACTGTTGTGTCATCAGCAAACTTAATGATGGTGTTGGAGTCATGCCTGGCCGTGCAGTCATGAGTGAACAGGGAGTACCGAAGGGGGCAGAGCACGCACCCCTGATGGGCCCCCGTGTTGAGGATCAGCATGGTGGATGTGTTGTTACTTACCCTTACCACCTGGGGGCGGCCCGTCAGGAAGTCCAGGATGCAGTTGCAGAGGGAGGTGTTTAGTCCAAGGGTCCTTAGCTTAGTGATGAGCTTTGAGGGCACTATGGTGTTGAACGCTAAGCTGTAGTCAATGAATAGCATTCTCACATAGGTGTTCCTTTTGTCCAGGTGGGAAAGGGCAGTGTGAAGTGCGATAGAGATTGCATCGTCTGTGGATCTGTTGGGGAGGTATGCAAATTGGAGTGGGTCTAGAGTTTCTGGTATAATGGTGTTGATGCGCTTCCCTTTGTAGTATGATTCAATCTAAATCCTGTATTGACGCTTTGCCTGTTTGATGGTTCGTCGGAGGGCATAGCGGGATTTCTTATAATCTTCCAGCTCTACCCTTTAGCTCAGTGTGAATGTTGCCTGTAATCCATGGCTTCTGGTTGGGGTATGTACGTACAGTCACTGTGGGGACAACGTCCTCGATGCACAGTGACTGACTCCTAAATGCCATCGGAAGAATCCTGGAACATATTCCAGTCTGTGCTAGTAAAACAGTCCTGTAGTTTAGCATCTGCTTTATCTGACCACTTTTTTATAGATCGAGTCACTGGTGCTTCCTGATTTCATTTTTGCTTGTAAGAAGGAATCGGGAATCAGAATTGCCAAATGGAGGTTGACTGAGCGCTTAGCTGTTCAGAATGCCATGTTCCTTATTATTTGATATAGTTCTTATTCCCTTTTCGACAAGTTTAGAATTGTAAACAAATAGAAAATAGTGGAAAACTATTGCGAGCACCGCTCCAGATCACATGATATCCACTACAAGGGGCCGAGAAGAGAGGGGGGAGGTACAGAGAGGAAGAGCGAGAGATCCATCATATACAGCAGAGCATGCCCAACTCCAAACCCCCACAACTGAGTAGATAAGAGCATATCATGAGCAAAACATGTTCATATATATCAATAATGCAGCCAAAATAGTTTTTCATAGTTTTTTATTGCAACACAAATTCTTTCAGTTTCACCATCTCACCAACAGGGGGTGTTGGAGCACCTTGTAATGTAATATGTAATGTACATAAGTCTATCAAGTAAACCACAAAAACAAATAGATGTACAACGTAGTAGACAACCAATCATTATAGTGACACATCGCACGCTCACAAATCCACACAAATCCCTGTATTTACTATAATCCTCTCCTGAATGCGATCCACAATGTCATCCCTAGCTTGCGCCACAGGGTGGCAGTATTGCTATGCATAAAAACTGTTTGACCAACTCGTCTGTCAAACAAACAGGGGGATATTCAGAGGTGTGGGGGAAACACCATCTGCACTGCAAGTCAGTGGGTTAGGAAAGGGTTTCCCAAAAGGACAGGGTCCCCCCCGGGGACATTTTGCTGGACATTTTCTTATGGGCTACATTTGGCTAAATTGCATAGGCCACAAATCTTTTAAGCTATGGAAAACGATGTTTCAATTCCCGTGAAACTAGGCCAAATCAATATCTCATCTAGCCTGTTTAAAGGGGCGATGCAAGTTGCTGTATTTTCAATAATAAAGATTATTTTACTGTAGTCCTCTGCATATATTATTTATGGACAATCAGTCATCCCTGTAAAACCTACTGTCATGCAACATAATTAGCCAACAAAGTGATACATAGCCTTTTATTGACAAATTAAATTCAACATCAACAAGAACCAAAGAAATTCTTAGACCTGTTTAATTTATAGGAAATACAACAATTTAGCATCACAACAAGCCCCCCCACACACAGGCTTCTGAGGATTTATGGAGCAAATGATCTCCCCAAAATGTACAATATCAATAGAATTTAATCCAAACATTCACAATCATAGAAACCTGAGTAGAGAGTGGGTCTCTATCTCTCCTGTGAAGTGAGAACCACACACCCCCACACTCTCTGTTGTAGGGTCGGTAGAGAAGTAACCTTTTGGGGCATGTAGAGACAGGAAAGAGTGAGAGCAGTGGGTGGGAGGTCTTAAATCTGCTAATTGACTGTGTTGGTGTCTCTAGAGTCTCTTACAATCCAATGTCCCTTATTATCTACAGCCCACATTCAGGATAACAATAGATATAGAAGCTGTAGAAGGGGATGCCTGTTCTATTCATTCTGATTCTGTGAATAGAACACTGTAGTTGTCTCATTACGAACGAAGAGTTTGAGATCCATAGAGTGCAATTAGGCTCTACCACAGTGTCATGTTTGATGTGTGTTTCATACGTCTTTGCTGACATGAGCACTCAGGGTAATATGATATTGGTCACTCGCTCGCTTGCTCTCACATACACACCCCGACACACGCACGGACATACACACACACTAGAATAATAATCCTCAAGGGGCCCATTCTATTGATTTCTCTTTTATCTTTAATCCATTTAGACTATAATGGATGGAAACCAGGGCAACTCATCCCATCTCATTATATTGAGGAGTCTTTTCATTGTCCTTCAATATCAAACACATTTCTAAATACACCCCACTGAATAGACTGCCTTATATGGTATTATTACAGTAATATGAACCTATACTTTCTGTTTCTATACTATGTTCACAGTAATTTAGCAATTGTATTAATTATCTTCTATTTCCATCGGGTGAGAGGATGAGAGCACACATACTTCATTATGATCTGCTTTCCTGCCAATTTATTGTTCCATAATGACTGACCCTAGTGCCCTGTCTCTCCTCCAGGATATACCACTAACCACCGTGTCCCCTCTAGTGACTGACCCTAGTGCCCTGTCACTCCTCCAGGATGTACCGCTAACCACCGTGTCCCCTCTAGTGACTGACCCTAGTGCCCTGTCACTCCTCCAGGATGTACCGCTAACCACCGTGTCCCCTCTAGTGACTGACCCTAGTGCCCTGTCTCTCCTCCAGGGGGTTCCACTAACCACCATGTCCCCTCTAGTGACTGACCCTAGTGCCCTGTCACTCCTCCAGGATGTACCGCTAACCACCGTGTCCCCTCTAGTGACTGACCCTAGTGCCCTGTCTCTCCTCCAGGATGTACCACTAACCACCGTGTCCCCTCTAGTGACTGACCCTAGTGCCCTGTCTCTCCTCCAGGGGGTTCCACTAACCACCATGTCCCCTCTAGTGACTGACCTTAGTGCCCTGTCTCTCCTCCAGGGGGCTCCTCTAACCACTGTGTCCCCTCCATGGGGGGGGGGGGGGGGGGGGGGGGGGGAGGTCATCATGGAGCATGCGGCATTCCGCTCCTGGGTCTCCCCTCCCAATCCTCTTCTTCTGGGGAGGGGGGGGGGGGTCATGAAACAGGTAGTGAGTTCCAAAAACCAATTGGAGCCCCCTACCTCACGGACCCCTACAGCCAAATAGAAACGAGGGGAAGTGAGTGTGATCATTAGTACCTGCAGGAGGTACGTAATGAGGTCTGTGTCCACATTATGCTGCTGCACTGGTCGAGGAAATGAGACGTGAGATGCAGGCTATACTCCAATGTGCAGTGTATGTAGTAGGCCTATCCACCTATATGTAGCCCTACCAGGATAGGCCTATACATATGCAAGCCCATACATATACATATAGGCCTATAGACCTACATGCATATTCACATTTAGTTATGCATACGTAGTCTAAAAGGTCAACAAGTCATTACTCTATCACCCTCAAACTCTACTCTGGACCTCGAAGCCAGTGTCACTGCGTTTTTTCATTGTTCCCTCTAATCAGGAACTGATTGAGATCTGAGACACCAGGTGGGTGCAATAAATTATCAGGTACAAAAGAAAACCAGCAGGGTCCGGACCTCTTAGGATAAGAGTTGAATTCCCCTGGTTTATGAGAACAAGAATAGTCTATGTGTCCGAAGCATATAGACCAGGGCTGTCCGACCCTGTTCCTGAAGAGCTCCAAACCCAGTTGTAACTAAAATGATTCAGCTTATCAACTAGCTAATTAGAATCAGGTGTGCTACATTAGGGTCGGATCGAAAACCTACAGAAGGGTAGTTCTCCAGTAACTGGGTTGGAGTGAAAACTTACAGGACGGTAGCTCTCCAGGAACAGGGTTGGAGTGAAAACATACAGGATGGTAGCTCTTCAGGAACAGGGTTGGAGTGAAAACCTACAGGGGGGTAGCTCTCCAGGAACAGGGTTGGAGTGAAAACCTACAGGACGGTAGCTCTCCAGGAACAGGGTTGGAGTGAAAACCTACAGGGGGTTAGCTCTCCAGGAACAGGGTTGGAGTGAAAACCTACATGATGGTAGCTCTCCAGGAACAGGGTTGGAGAGCCCTGATATAGACAACAGAATCAATGACCTAGACATACTGTAGTAGCCAAATGATCTCCCATGCGTATTTGTTTGGATTAAGAACCGTGGCTCACTACTGTGTGAGGTCAACACAATCACCGCCTGTCCATATCACACAAGCTGTCCCAAATGACACCATTTTCCCTATGTAGTAGCCTATCCCTATAGGGCTTTGGTCTAAAGTAGGCTAGTGCATTATGTAGGGCAGGGTTTCCCAAACTAGGTCCTGGGACCCTCCCCTGGGTACATGTTTAGTTTCTTGCCCTAGCACTACACAGCTGATTCAAATAATCACATTTAAATGATGACTTGGTTATTTACATTTGACATTTTAGTCATTTAGCTGATGTTCTTTTCCAAAGCGACTTACAGTTAGTGCATTCATCTTAAGATAACTAGGTGGGACAACCACATATTACAGGCATAGAAAGTACATTTTTCCTCATTAATGTAGCTATCAGTAGATTCAGAGCAGAAGGGGAGTGGGTCAAGTTCAAATGCTGGTTAATTATTATTATTATTTTTATAATTGGGGGGGGGGGTCAAGGTGAGGAGGAGGATTATTTAAGATACTGTTTGAAGAGGTTGGGTTTCAGATGTTTTCGGAAGATGGGCAGGGACTCTGCTGTCGTATCTTCTAGGGGGAAGCTGGTTCCACCATTAGGATGTTGACCCAGGACAGAGTTTGGGAAATCCTGATGTGGGAAACGGCCATTTAGGAGGAAAGCACAGTCAGTTCTATTGTGAGACTGTCCTGTTGTCAAAATAAATAACATTTTAGGCTCAATAAATAAGTGAACAGCAGTCCTGAATAATACATGGAATATGTCATTATCTACAACAATGGTGTGACTTGAGTATTATGTTTCAGGCATAGTCACTGTAAAGTATGTGTGGATTAAAAGAACCAATAAACAAATTGATAAATGATGCATTGTGGAGCCTACAGCCTATTCTGATGTTGCAGTGGGGACTGAATGGCACAACGTGTTGCCAAGTGCCAAATGTGGCCACAGCATGTTATAATGTGAACTATGTCGGTATGTGGTGTGAGATGGGTCTACAGTAAGAAGATATTTATCACAGGGTGGCACTTAGGTCGAATGCTGAGCTCTGTTCCTCCATGTTCAGAGTCAGTTGTCTGGTTAGGCTATGTGGAGTGTCACTGAACCAGACAGGCCTACAGAGGACTGGCCACCCCTCTGAGCCTGGTTCCTCTCAAGGTATCTTTCCTACGTTTCTGTCTTCTGTGGAGTTTTTCCCTGGCCACTGTGCTTCTGCCTCTGCATTGCTTGTTCTTTGGGATTTTGGGCTGGGTAGGTTGGCTTATCTGTAAACCACTTTGTGACAACTGCAGATGTAACATGGTCTTAATGAAATACATTTGATTTATTTCATTTGATTGCATAGACTACTGTAGGATATACTGCGCACTATGACAGGCAACGTGTGTTTACTTTGACTTGCTGAATTGTTTTATTTTTTGAATTTGAAAGCCCCGGCAAGTGAAGTTTCTGAAGGTGATGACGTAGGGCCCCGCCCAGTATCTTCTCCTCCAATAAGAATCCACACTAAAAGTCGCACTTTTTTTCCTCGGTGCACTGCAGAGCACAAGACAAATGGAGGCAAGGGGACGTAAAACGAGAACCGTGCTGCAGCGGGACGGTAGACAAGGCTGATTAATTAGTCAAATAAGAGGCCCGGTAACCAAACACCTCGGTCGGTTAAGGGCACTTGAGGCTGAGGTTACAGTAAGCTAGGCTACCTGTAGATTTGATCAATTGCAGGTAAGTCGCGTCCATGATTTTTGCGAAGTTGCGCATGATTCCTCCCCTATATAGTGTTTTTGTCATTATTTTCAATTTTGAAATAGTGTAGGCTTATATTTAGTGCATAACGAATTGTGTGGGAGACTGGCAAACTCCCACAACTCAGCCCAGCATTTATAATTTACGACTCGCAGTCTGGCTGACGGTGGCCGAAGGTCTCTCACGAATATGCTCGCTCACTGTTTACCGACAGCATCAAGCTCCCGCCGCCCGTCCATCGGTTGTTTTCAACCTGAATATTTGCTTGTGTTTGTACAGCCTGTCAGTCTCGTTTCTATTGAGTGATTAATCCAAATACTGTACATTTGAATAGGCTCCTAGCCTTTAATCGCCTGTGCGATTGGCTCAGGTTAGGCCTAGATCAGTTCTGTAGTCTATGTAAAGTGTCTACAATGATGATGCGATATCGCACTACTTTCTAACCCAATAATGGACTAAAGTAGCCTAACGTTACTTCATATAGTCCAAGGACCTTAAATGTTTTGTGTAAAGGCGAATTGCCTCTGAAAGACAAAACAGACAAATACTCCATATAAACGTGAATTGAGTCTCAATTGCGGTATGGTTTTAGAAACACACAGCCCTCTTTCACATAACACAAATAATTCCATAAATGCAAAATACACACTTTTACTGTACACTGTTTTAACAGTTGCAGCTGACAGTATTTTTCCCTGTCAACAGTTTGGCATCTGTCTTCCCTTGACACACAGGTGTTCAGCGGCGCAGATGGCTAATTGGCACAGGTTGTCCACTTTGTCTTCTGTCATTTATCCGTAAACAAGCGCTGTAACATGGAAATGTGGCCGTGTGGGAACCCTTACCCTATCCCTATAAAGGTGTATATCAATCTACACTTTTGTTTTTTCCAAATTATTTCTCACTAATATGACACATGGTCCTTATGTTTCCAAAAACCTTGCCGGAAGCGATGCGTGTTAATGTTCAGACCAAGGGTCGGGGCTCATAACAGACCTCCCCGTACAGAATACTCCTTTGTCCAACGACCCTTATGTATAGTGTAATGAAACCGAGTCATGGTCAAGGGCTAACTGCTTCCATGACCTGTATCAGGACAGACCAGTCACAGATAAGTAGGCATATGCTACACATATAACCTGTTAGCCACAGTTAACACCCTCGTTTTCTATTTTACAGGGAATTCTGTTCTCATTTCCTCATCGAACGAACGGCGAGTCTGTCTGCTTCGCGTTCTGTCAACAAATACGCACTGGAAACCCGGTTTCAATTGGTGCAGAATAGGAGCCCTTTTCGCTGCATACGTATGCAGACCAGAGGAAGCTGATTTGGACTGCTGCAGCCTGAGTGCGCAGTTACAGCATTGGGTAGAGGGAGAGAACGAGGGGATAGCCTGCCTAAATATTTACAGTCACGGAATCAAACACACCGCGCACAACCGCTGCCGGATGCGGCATGATGGAAGGAAGCTGTGTAGAAACTAAAGTCTAAGGAAGAAATACCCGAACTTGAGGACACAGACGGCAGTGTTTTGCGTTAGAGTTCGATGGGATTTCGGCAGCGATATTAATCGGTCTTTCACCCTCGTTCTGAAATTCAGCATCCAGTGTGAAGCTCATCCGTTTCACGGGACCGTCGCGCTGCTGCGGAGGGCATGAGAAATGTAAACAGAAACGTTGGATTTTAAACTGCGTGCAGGTCGCAGTCCCGGGATAACCGAGATGGAGCGAGTCGAGCCGGACCGGTGTCAGGAGGCGGCGGAGCCACCCATCCACGCGGTACACGGGCCGAACCGGATCAGGCCCTCGTCCTACCGGGCACTGCGCAGCGCTGTGTCCAGCCTGGCCCGGATAGATGACTTCATCTGCGAGAAGATTGGCTCGGGCTTCTTCTCAGAAGTGTTCAAGGTAAGTTACCTATAAATTACATGTAAGAGTTTGGAACTCAGGTCCTGTCCTGTAGCCTATTCATAAAGCGTCTTAGAGTAAGAGTGCTGATTAAGGATCCGTTTTTACTTGATCATAATTAATATGGAGAAAAGGTCCTGATCCTAGATCAGCACTCCTACTGTGAGACACTTTAAATCCTAGATCAGCACTCTTACTGTGAGACACTTTAAATACGTGTCCAGACTAACTCTGCGTACTGACTTGTTTTAGCAAGTCTAGGTTTTATGCAAAACAGTGTGGGATGACATGGCCAACCTAACTCCGTTTGGGCATCTGAGCATCCCTGTTAAGGTCATCATTGGCACCAAGCATGAAACATGATGACCATGCATTCTTACCTGATGCATCGGGTAACAATATCTTGGTACCAAATGGCATCCTATTTAGTGTACTACCTTTGACCAAAGCCATAAGGCTTTGGTCAGAAGTAGTTTACTAAATAAGGAATGGGGTGCCATTTGGGACATAATCTAGGTCTTGTAAACTAGTGGCTAGTTGGCCTTTACTGTGTGTGTGTGTGTGGCTTAAGTTAGGGACCTTCTTTGGAAGGACATTTTCCAGAAACATTTTTTTTAAATATATTTTTTAAATAAAATAATCTTATGTAGAAAACAAGAAGCTTCTAAATACCTGACACTCAATGAGTTAGATAAGGTAGGCTTACGCTTACATGGTGATGGGCTTGATGATGATTTTGCTGCTGGTGACCACAACACCACATTGACCCGCACCAGAACTGTGTCTGTGCCTCACAAGGTTTGGGGCATTTCCATTCCAGTCAATTCAGGAATTACACTGAAATTCCAATGCTTTTCAATGAGGACAATTTGGAAAAGGAAATTTGGTTTACTTTGTGAATTCACCCCAACCCTATAGCCCACATTACAGGGAAGGGACAGTGTTTTGGTGTGAAAGTTATACCCGTTCCTGGCCTGTCGGTCTGTAGGCAGAGATAGATGTTAAACCTACTCAAAGGGCAAATTCACGAGAACGGAAGGATGCTGATGCTGATTTTGCACTTCAAAATCTGTCAAACAAAAGCCAATGACTTTAAAACAAACGTTATGACTCTATGCACAAGGACTACTTCATATCCATTCCCTGCATGTTATGTGACGGCTGGTTTACAAATGTGACCAATCACCACACTGTTTCTGCATTAAACGGTCAAATCAACGCAACATTATCGCTTACAACTGATCCATCACTGCAGTACAAAGAGGGCTCGTATTTTCAACCTATCACTTGCACATTAGCTGCGTAATATGGTTATGGGGCGGCAGGGTAGCCTAGTGGTTAGAGAGTTGGACTAGTAACCAAAAGGTTGCAAGTTCAAATCCCCGAGCTGACAAGGTACAAATCTGTCGTTCTGCCCCTGAACAAGGCAGTTAACCCACTGTTCCTAGGCCGTCATTGAAAATAAGAATTTGTTCTTAACTGACTTGCCTAGTTAAATAAAGGTTAAGAAATATATATAAAAAAATCGACCCACATGTAAAGAATGTGACAGTCATTTGCATATTGCCATAAAAAAGTACAGAATTGCTGCAACAAAATCAAGCATTTAAGCCTAAAAATATCACAAATCCCTGTAAAATCCAGGAGGGACTGCTAATTTAACCATTTCCACTGAGCAATTCTCCATTACTTGAACATATGCAGAGTTTGTAACACATTGACTGCTTTGCTGTTTGTGCAATCATTCAGTTCCTATACTTTGACTCTGCACTGTTGAAGTAAATGTGTTTTATTTCAAACTAAATGTGAAAATGAAGTCGTCCTTTTGCGTAGTTGTATGGTTTTTAACTTTGCAATTTCTTTGTTTGACCTATTTTCTAAATGCAAAATCTGAGTCTCCGCCTCATTCCGTTAATGTGAAATTGCCCCTGAACTGCATGAGGAGAAAGTCCAGGGGGTTCAGCCTGGTCTGTGTCCCCAAATGACACCCTGTTCCAGGGGTTCCCAATCTTTTACTTTACACAACCCTAAATTGACACTAGACTATGCAGGGGACACAACTTGGAGAAATGATATCCCCTGGTTGCTGTGGTCATATTCACTCAATTTTAGGTCCCGCCGGCTGTCCAGACACAATGACATGAACCCGCATTCTATTTTATTTAACTAGGCAAGTCAGTTAAGAACATTCTTATTTACGGTGATGGCCTACCAGAAGGCAAAAGGCCTCCTGTGGGGACGGGGGGCCTGGGATTTAAAAAATAAATACAATATAAATATAGGACAAAACACATCGCAAGAAGAGACAACACTAACTAGAGACCTAAGACGACAACATAGCAAGGCAGCAACACATGACAACACAACATGTTAGCAGCACAAAAACATGGTACAAACATTATTGGGCACAGACAACAGCACACAGGGCTGTCAACAATACATCACAGGCAACACATCATACAAAGCAACCACAAGTGTCAGTAAGAGTGTCCATGATTGAGTCTTTAAATGAAGAGATTGAGATAAAACTGTCCAGTTTGAGTGTTTGTTGCAGCTCGTTCCAGTCACTAGCTGCAGCGAACTGAAAAGAGGAGCGACCCAGTGATGTGTGTGCTTTGGGGACCTTTAACAGAATGTGACTGGCAGAACAGGTGTTGTATGTGGAGAATGAGGGCTGCAGTAGATATCTCAGATAGGGGGGAGTGAGGCCTATGAGGGTTTTATAAATAAGCATCAACCAGTGGGTCTTTTGACGGGTATACAGAGATGACCAGTTTACGGAGGAGTATAGAGTGCAGTGATGTCTCCTATAAGGAGTATTGGTGGCAAATCTGATGGCCGAATGGGAAAGAACATCTAGCCGTTCGAGAGCGCCCTTGCCTGCCGATCTATAAATTACGTCTGTAATCTAGCATGGGTAGGATGGACATCTGAATCCGTGTTAGTTTGGCAGCTGGGGTGAAAGAGGAGCGATTAAGATAGAGGAAAACAAGTCTAGATTTAACTTTAGCCTGCAGCTTTGATATGTGCTGAGAGAAGGACAGTGCACCATCTAGCCATACTCCCAAGTACTTGTATGAGGTGACTACCTCAAGCTCTAAACCCTCAGAGGTAGTAACAACACCTGTGGGGAGAGGGGCATTCTTCTTACCAAACCACTTGACCTTTGTTTTGGAGGTGTTCAGAACAAGGTTCCGGGTAGAGAAAGCTTGTTGGACACGAAAAGCTTTGTTGTAGAGTATTTAACAAAAAATCTGTGGAGGGGCCAGCTGAGTATAAGACTCTGCATATAGATGGATGAGAGCTTCCTACTGCCTGAGCTATGTTGATGTAAATTGAGAAGAGCGTGGGGCCTAGGATTGAGCCTTGGGGTACTCCCTTGGTGACAGGCAGTGGCTGAGACAGCAGATTTTCTGACTTTATACACTGCACTCTTTGAGAGATGTTGTTAGCAAACCAGGCCAAAGACTCCTCAGACACCAAAACTCCTTAGCCGGCCCATGAGGTTGGAATGGTCTACCGTATCTAAAGCTTTGGCCAAGGCAATAAAAATAGCAGCACAACCTTGCTTAGAATCAAGGGCAATGGTGACATTGAGGACCTTTTTAAGGTTGCAGTGACACATCCATAACCTGAGCGGAAACCAGATTGCATACCTGAGAGAATACTATAGACATCAAGAAAGCCAGTCAGTTGATTATTGACAAGTTTTTCCAACACTTTTGATAAACAGGGCAAAATAGAAATGGGCTTGTAACAGTTCGGTTCAGCTTGATCTCCCCCATTTAACTAAAGGACAAACTGTGGCTGCCTTCCAAGCAATGGGAATCTCCCCAGAAAGGACAGACGGGCGTTGCGATGATGGGGGCAGCAACCTTAAAGAAGGGTCTAAACCATCTGACCCAGATGTTTTTTTTTGTGGTCAAGTTTCAGGAGCTCCTTTAGCACCTCTGACTCAGTGACTGCCTGCAGGGAGAAACTGTGTTGAAGGGCAGGGGAAAAAGAGGGAGAAGCATCAAGAATAGTTGCATTAGAAGGGCTGGGAGACGAGGAAATGTAGGACGGGCAAGGAGGCATGGCTGAGTCAAATGGGAATCCTGACTTAATGTGGTGATTTAAAGAGCTCAGCCATATGCTTCTTGTCAGTAACAACCACATCAACATGGGCATGGGACATGGGCAGCTGTGAGGAGGGTTTATTCTCCAGGTCTTTAACCGGTTTCCAGAACTTCATGGGGTTAGACCCCATTCTACTAGTGTAAGCGGTCATTAGTTGATACTTAAAGGTTGTATGCTATACCCATTTGAAGGGAAACATTTTGTTTGGTTAGATTACACATTTTCTTAGGTAACCCCATTTCAATTTGATGGGACCGCACATGGGGTCCCAACCCCAAGTTTGGGAACCACTGCCCTATTCCCTACATAGCTCAGAGCTCTACGGGCAACATAAGCAATAGTGTCAACTTCATCTAGTCCTGCTCCTGTTTCACAGAGCATTGTAATGTTCATAACATTGGGCCAGGAGTTTTTCTTAAACATGTGTCCTGACCTGGGAAAACTCCCAGTGTACATTATAGCATGTAAACTAGGTTCCTGTAGTATTTCCTGGTCAGGAAAAACTCTGGGCCCTAGGTATACTGTCAACAACTGAGTCCAGTTAACCATGACCATAACAATCATGGTTAAGGTAACGAGGTCTGGAATCTCACACTCGGGCCCCTGTTCTGGGACCTTGTTAGCACAGTTAACCATATATTTAAGTTAAGGAAAATGTTATCCTAGACCTTCCATTAGACTAGGAGGTTGAGTCATGCTCCTACTGTATCACACACTCGGATCACTCCTCCCAGCCATGTTGCCCTTTGACTGGGCAGTGAGCATGCAAATGACTTGGGGTTTAAAAGTGCCAGCTGTAAAGATGCCTCTTGATTGAGCAACCTGCCCTTTGATAACTGCATATGAATGCAAATTCTTTTTACCGCAGCAATTACATGGAGTTCCAATCTAACTGTTATAATGTTCAGATGACATGACAGACTGTGTGGTAATAGAGCCATAAATGATCCTCGCCACTCTGTTCACACACCCTCTGAAGCGTTGAGTCTTGATGCTGGATTACAAACAGTGCTGCACAAAACTCTTGGCATCCTGCCATCTCTAGTGTTATTCAGCACCTTCTTTGTCACACACACACTCTGGATCAATGGATGCTTTCCTCACAGCCGTCAGGCAGGTATTCATACCGCAACGCTGCCATTGTGCAATATGAGGGGTGCGCGTGTCAAGACTAATCCTTCAGGTTCTGCTTTTTATCTTATTGTGAGAGAGCTCCCTAGACCGACCTGTCTGCCGTACTGTAACTTACTTCCTGTACAGGCAGGCAGGAGTCCTGGTACTTCCTTGTTCAGATCATCTGACTGAATCACAAATGATCATTGTTTTGGCCACGGAAATATAATACAATTAATAGTAATTATATTACTGTTTTAATAAAGTGCGGTGCATACTCTTAGAATGTTCCATTCAGTATAGAATAACTAGAATGAAAATATAAATGCAACATGTAAAGTGTTGGTCACATGTTTCATGAGCTGAAATAAAAGATCCCAGAAATGTTCCATACGCACAAACTTATTTCTCTCAATTTGTTTTGCACAAATTTGTTTACATCCCTGTTAGTGAGCATTTCTTCTTTGCCAAGATATGCCACACCTGTCAGGTGGATGGATTATGATTTGAACCAGCGACCTTTCAGTTACTGGCCCAACCCTCTTAACCTCTAGACTACCTGCCGCCCCATTCCCACTCACCTGTTTTTCATTGCCAGAACATGCAGATGTTTTCTTAGCTAAATGCTTCAAATGGCAACATGATCATATTGGTAATATTATTTATATATATATCTGCTCTCCATTTACTGCCACAGATTGATCTGCAACAACAGTTCATTCTTAACTCTTGAATTTATTGTTGAATTTTATTTTCTTGCTTCACATTCTCTTTGCAAGCCTTCTGTGGTACATTCTGTGTTGTATATCATTCTTGCTAAATTTCTCTCACTCGCCTTCTTTCAACCCCTGAGGACACTGATGATGCTAGAACTGTCAGGGCAAAATCACTACTGCATTTGCACAGAGGAGATGACTCACTCGGACAGCGTTTGAGTGAACGTGCGTCTGTGCGCTCATGTGAGGAAATCTGTGTGTTTGATTGACAGGCTAGATTAAGTGCTCTCCTCCAGGGTCATGTTGTCAAAACTGAACAAAGTTTTATCAGAGGAGAGTTCAGTTGTGGAAAGTCTGCCCTTTTCCAAAACAGCTGTCCTGAGAAACTACTCCTTAAACAGACCATATATATATTATATATAATATATATATACACTCGCTCACATAAACACATTCTCTGTGACATGCACATACCCACACTCACTCACACCCTCCTCTGTCTGAGTCGGTAATCTCCTCTGTGCAAACTCAGCAGTGATTTATTTTACCCAGACAGACCTAGCATCACACCTATCCATCCTCGACTGTCACCCATGTGTTTGTGATCTGTTACAATGAGTGACATGAGTCAGTCAGGCTGTTCATTGGCTGGGGTTTGGAGGAGGAGGTGACTTAGCTAGCACTTTTCCCTGCTTCTATTATTTCTCCCCTCCAGTCAAAGCTTGTGTTCTTGTCAATCAAGATGTGTGTGTGTGTGTGTGTGTGTGTGTTCCTTTGTTTATGTTCCACATGAGCTCACATGCACCTGCTTGGTATTTAAATGCATGCGCACCTGCTTGGTATTTAAATGCATGCGCACCTGCTTGGTATTTAAATGCATGCGCACCTACTTGGTATTTAAATGCACTCACACATATTTGACTGTTCTTTCCATTTCCCTGTGCTCTGTGTCTCCACATTCTGTAGTGTGTAAGAATCTTGTTGTCCCTGCTACGCCCCAGCACCCTGGCCCCACCCTCAGCATTACAGTAGGTAAATAAACAGACTAGGGATGTGTTCATTTCGCACCAAACTGGGACACAACTGACTTCAACAGGGAGTGAGTGACTACCTGGACAAATCTTCTGTTGCAAAACATTTTGCTATGGTGCGCCCTAATGAACACGATCCAGGTGGTTGTGGAGGTGTGACTGAAGAGCCAGTGAGTCAGCCCAGAGAGGGGCAGGGGGGGGAGGAAAGGCATAGTGAAAAATGTTTCTACTGTGGAGCAGAAGAGAGAGGGGGCTTCTTTTGATGTCCTGAAGCTGCATGTCAGGTCCTGGTTTAGACAGTGGATCGTGTTCAATTTAATTCATGATGCTACCCATCCCGGTACTGGGATAATTGTCATCAGCAACCGCTGAATAGCATAGCGCCACAGTCAAATTAATATTACAAAAAAATATTCATATTCATTAAATCACAAGTACAATATTGCAAAACACAGCTTAGCCTTTTGTTAATCCACCTGTCGTCTCAGATTTTGAAATGATGCTTTACAGCGAAAGCAATCCAAGCGTTTGTAAGTTTATCGATAGCATAACATAACATTATGTACACTAAGCATTAAGTAGCTAGGTCACGAAAATCAGAAAAGCAATCAAAAAAATGGTTGACCTTTTGATCTTCGGATGTTTTCACTCACGAGACTCCCAGTTACACAACAAATGTTCCTTTTGTTCCATAAAGATTATTTTTATACCCAAAATACCTACGTTTGTTTGTCACATTATGTTCAGAAATCCACAGGAAAGAGCGGTCACGGCAACACAGACGCAGTATATTCCAAATAATATCCATAATCTCCACAAACATGTCAAATGTTTTTTATAATCAATCCTCAAGTTGTTTTTAAAATATATATTCGATAATATATCAACCGAGTGTGTAGCTTTTTCAATAACAGCAGGAGAAACAATGGCCGCTTTACTCAGTTGCGCAAAACTCACTCTGAGAGCCCCCACCTATCCACTTACGCAATGTGATCCTTCACGCTCATTTTTCAACATAAAAGCCTGAAACTGTAAAGACTGGTGACACCTTAGGGAAGCCATAGAAAAAGGAATCTGATGGATATCCCTTTTTAAATGGAGGATAGGCATGCATAGGAACACAGAGGTTTCAAAATAAGAGGCACTTCCTGATTGGATTTTCCTCAGGCTTTCTTTCGCCTGCAATATTAGTTCTGTTATACTCAGACTATTTTTACAGTTTTGGAAACTATCGAGTGTTTTCTATCCTAATCTGACAATTGTATGCATATTCTAGTTTCTGGGGCTGAGAAATAGGCAGTTTCAAATGGGTACGTTTTTTAACCAAAAATGAAAATACTGCCCCCTACAC
The DNA here is from genome assembly GCF_002021735.2 of Oncorhynchus kisutch. NCBI lineage: Eukaryota > Metazoa > Chordata > Actinopteri > Salmoniformes > Salmonidae > Oncorhynchus > Oncorhynchus kisutch. The sequence goes on along the minus strand of NC_034189.2, from coordinate 17,842,828 downwards.
GCAAAAGGTTAAAGACAACACAGGAAGACAGACCGGTCCTCCCTGCCTGTTTATTGTGGACTTTGTTCAGCTACCAGCCCCACATGAATCCCCTGGTCTTATCTCCAGGTCACCAAGAAAATGTTGATTTTAGCCAAATAGATCTGAGTAAGATTTATTGGGCATCTCCATGTTCCTGTCACTAGAATGCTGATATCACAGCTACTCACTGTTTAGCTGTGACTGGAGCACTGACACCACACACACACCTACCTACCTGAGGTAGACTCTCACACCACATTGCCATGGCAGGACTATTTTTGCTTGTGGCCACTGGGCAACGGCCTGTATCCATGATTACTGAGCACTTGTTTATTTGAGCTGAAATTCTGCATGTGGACGGGACAAAGCAGATGGCCTAGACAAGGGGTGGGAAACTCCAGTCCTCGAAGGGCTTGATTGGTGTCTCACTTTTTCTCCATCCCTAGTAACCACAGCTGATTAAACTTCTTAGGGCTGCAATCCCGTTAATGGGATCGATATGACAACAGCCAGTGAAAGTGCACGGCGCCAAATTCAAAACAGAAATCTCATAAGTAAAATTCCTCAAACATACATGTATCTTATACCATTTTTAAACGCAATCTTGTTAATCCAACCACAGTGTCCGATTTCAAATAGGCTTTACAGCGAAAGCACCACAAATGATTGTTAGGTCACCGCCAAGTCACAGAATTCAGCAATTTTTCCAGCCAAAGAGAGGAGTCACAAAATGCACAAATAGAGATACCTTTGATCTTCATCAGATGACACTCATAGGACTTCATGTTACACAATACATGTGTGTTTTGTTTGATAAAGTTCATATTTATATTTAAAAAATCTCAGTATACATTGGAACGTTACGTTCACTAGTTCCAAAAACATCCGGTGATATTGCAGAGAGCCACATCATTTTACAGAAATACTCATTATAAATGTTGATAAATACAATTGTTAGACATGGAAATATATATATATAATGCAACTGCTGTGTCAGATTTCGAAAACTTTACGGAAAAAGCAAACCATGCAATCTGAGACGGCGCTCAGAAAATAAAATTACCCGCCATGTTGGAATCAACAGAAATCACATTATAAATATTCCCTTACCTTTGATCTTCATCAGAATGCACTCCCAGGAATCCTAGTTCCACAATAAATGCTTTATTTGTTTGATAATGTCCATTTATTTATGTCCAAGTAGCTACTTTTGTGCTGGTCCAGGTCGTGCAGGTCCATCCGAACGTCAGACGAAAACTTCAAAAAGTTATATTACAGGTCGAAGAAACTTGTCAAACTAAGTATAGAATCAATCTTTAGGATGTTATCATAAATATTCAATAACGTTCCAACCGGAGAATTTCTATGTCTTTAGAGGAGCCATGGAACGCAGACCTGGCTCTCTGCCAGACCACTGACTCAAAGCACTCCCATCTGGCTCCACAACACAGTAGAAGCCTCAATTCAAGTTTCTAAAGACGGTTGACATCTAGTGGAAGCCCTAGGAAGTGCAACTTTATCCATATCCCACTCTGTATTCAATAGGGGCTGGGTTGAAAATCGACCAACCTCAGATTTCCCACTTCCTGTTTGGATTTCTTCTCAGGTTTTTGCCTGCCATATGAGTTCTGTTATACTCAGACATCATTCAAACAGTTTTAGAAACTCCAGAGTGTTTTCTAGCCAATACTAATACTAATAATAATATGCATATATTAGCAACTGGGACTGAGGAGCAGATCGTTTTACTCTGGGCACCTTTCATCCAAGCTACTCAATACTGCCCCTGCAGCCATAAGTTAATCAAACTGGATTCTAAACTGAAGATTGGGATTAGGTGATTTATTGGACTCGGGTGTGTTAGCAGGGGCAAAACTGTGACACCAATCAGGCCCTCGAGGACTGGAGTTGCCCATCCCTGGCCTAGACCGAGATGGGGCGGCGGCGCAGCCTCTACCTGGTAGATGGGGCGGCGGCGCAGCCTCTACCTGGTAGAGGGGGCGGCGGCGCAGCCTCTACCTGGTAGAGGGGGCGGCGGCGCAGCCTCTACCTGGTAGAGGGGGCGGTTCAGTTCAGCCTCTACCTGGTAGAGGGGGCGGTTCAGTTCAGCAGTTGGCTCATCTCTGCATTAGGGTGTGTGTGTGAGCGAGCGAGGGGGATAGAGGCTATTCTGTATGATCCTGCTGGCCTGTAGTACAGCAATACTAATGTAGTTAAATCCTGTTACCAGATCTAATAAATTAGATCGGGGAACGAACCATAGAGCTAATCCTCAGACGGCACTAGCTCTTACTGGAAGTGTGGTCATAAATGTGTAAAGGCACTGATTGCCTCAATACAGCAGCGGCCCCTCTGTGTATATGTATGTGTGTGTGTGTACCCACGCCCCATCTCGGACTGCAGTTCAGAGTAGGATGGACCTAATGGTCACTGGTTGACTGTATGCTGTAGCCTTGATTTAAGATCGAGGCCAGACTGTCTGTTTTAATAGATCCATTAATAAACTCTAGATTTCCCATCACTCCACTGATCTGCTGGCCAACTCATATCTACTAGGCCACTGTCACACTGATGTAACCACGCTCTCTGTTCTCTTCACACACCACCACTAGATGTGTCACACTCACTCTCTCATACCTACAAACATGACATGTACACTCTCCCAGTACTAATTGGACTGTTGGATTACTTAGTGGGTATCTATATGGTCTTAGTTAGAGGGAGATGGGCAGGAGTCCAAGCCCCTCCGAACACACTCAAGGATATAGGGGATGAGACGCCACATCACCATGGTGACCACCAGACACTCTCCACCAAAGCACCCAGCTTAGCTAGACATGCCAGTCTAGGACCCTCGGGGGGAGGGGGCTAGACGCACTGGAGCCTAACATTTTGGACCAATAAGATCTCTCCTCACTTTCAACTCTTTCTCACAGTACAGTTGATGTTCACTGCTTGTCCAATGGTTTCCTTTCTCTAACGCTGGTTGTCATGTCCGTAACATACGGCCGGTGTCTGACCTTAGTGATGGTTCTCTCTCCTCCGGTCTCTCTCTGTGCAGGTGCAGCACCGTATCAGTGGGCGGGTGATGGCTCTGAAGATGAACACCATGGCCAGTAACAGAGCTAACATGCTGAGGGAGGTCCAACTGATGAACCGCCTGTCTCACCCCAACATACTCAGGTCTGTGTTCTGCTTTTATGAAAACACACACTGTCCATATCCATCAATGCTTTGGTCTGCAGGGGAAATCCCTCAGTATACACATTTTAAACCATGCACTTATAAAGGACTGTAAGACTTGTCATAAGGCATGTACGATGACCCCCCCCGCCCACCTATTATGTTTACCTAATCATCTTCCTGTCTCCTGTCCCAGGTTTGTAGGGGTATGTGTTAATGAGGGACAGCTCCATGCATTAACAGAGGTAAGATCTCCTCTTTTAAACAAGGGTAGACCAGCTAGGATGTAGAAACTATTGGTCCGGTTATAGCTACTTTTTGCACTTGATGCTTCCTTAACGGTCATCATGGTTACGTGTGGGGGGGGGGGGGGGGGGATCTGAACTCCCGACAGTTATTTGATTCGATGTCGTCTAGGTTGATGTACAATGACCTGTACCTGTCTTAAAATATATATTTTTTTCCATCTCAATGGAGAGTCACCTATGGTAAAGGTTAGGGAAACCTGTCGTTTGTCATGGTTACAGCACAGTCGCCTGTTTTTGAGTGACGTTTGTCTGTGGTTGTCATGGTTACTTCCAGTATATCAACGGGGGTAACCTTGAGCAGCTGCTGGACAGTGACCAGTACCTGTCGTGGTCAGTCAGGATGGGCCTGTCTCTAGACATCGCTAGGGGCCTGCAGTACCTCCACAGCAGAGGCATCTTCCATAGAGACCTCACATCCAAGGTACACACACACACACACACACACGCACACTAAGGTACACTCAGTTATACGGATACACACCTCCTGTCGGTAATTGTACATACTTTGGCAGGCACACAGGTGGCACGCTACACATACATACACTCCTTAACATTAAATAGTGCGTACTCAAGTACACAGTTAACTATAAATGGATTTATCAGGGACCGTATTCATAAAGCTTGTAGGAGTGCTTATCTAGGATCATTTTTACCTTCTGGATCATAATGAATAAGACTACATGGACAGGAGTGACCTGATCCTAGATCAGCACTCTTACTCTGAGACTCTTTGTGAATACGGGTCCTGACCACCGTCTTTCTGGTTCTGTCCTGTAGAACTGCCTGGTGCGTTGGGCCAGTGGCCAGTGTACTGCTGTGGTGGGGGACTTTGGCCTGGCAGAGAAAATACCAGAGTACAGGTCAGTGGAGTTTATTCATCATCCGTCTATCAACGCAAACTGATTAGATAACACACCTGAATGGTTGCTCTACCTTCCACTTTCTTTCTCACGCTCTCTATCTTGATAGCTCACACACGCTCGCTCTCTTTGGCTCTGTCCATCAATCTTTCAGTCAGTCACTGAAACCCCAGGTAGAAGTTGCCTGTAGGCTCTATGCTCAGCTTCCCTTCCCCCAGTCCTCACTATAATGTGTACATTAAAAAAACACAAACTGACCTTATCACTGTCTTGGGTCTAAAAAATGAATCATTCATCACATTAAAGCAGAGTCTCATTTTCCAAAGAATGTGAGACACACTTCCCCCTGAAGAAGTTGTGGTTTGCCAGCTATGTGGAACTATCTGTGATTTAAGCCCCTGTTTCGGGGGGGGGGGGGTACATCGTTCGTTGATTTACTGCGATGGTGTCAATATTTAATCTGGCTGGATTGAGAGCGAGACACACATACACCGACTCCAGATATAACTGGTTTATAATTCTAACATTGACACCTCATGTGTTGTATTCATCGCTCTAGCCTGTTTTAATCCTCTCGGCTTCTTCCTGTTGACAAGTTGGTATCCTGCTAATTATTTAGAAGTTGCCCATAGTGGGCACAGATTAAATATCAGCTGGACACACACATACCCCCCCTGGCCTGGTAAATGGGTCTGTATCCTTTTTGTAAACACTGTCTGAGAGGAAGCAGCTGTCGCGTTAACTCGTGTGTGTGTGTGTGTGTGTGTGTGTGTGCACCGTTTCCTGTCGTTTGTCTACAGTCACCCCAGTGTTTACCTTGTCTATTTGTTTTTGTACAGCCACGTTGTGTTGATGCATCACAACATGTTTTTGTTCATTTACGGTGCTTTTAGGTCGAAGGAAACTGATTTGACAAAACATTAAAATTACGAATCAGTGAATGCAATGTCTGCTGTATGTTGATGACCTTCCTCTAATTTTGAATTTGTATGTGCACTCTAACTCTGTTTGTCAGAGAGTGGGAGAGAGACAGATGGAGTTTAGGAAAGCTTTCCAAATATGGTCAAACTATTCAAGCACACTTGGTCTCTTTCTCTCCTCGCTCTCCCTCTCCCCGGCTGAATGTCATCTCTCGCTCTCCCTCTCCCCGGGTGAATGTCAACTCTCTCTCCTCGCTCTCCCTCTCCCCGGATGAATGTCAACTCTCTCTCGCGCTCTCCCTCTCCCCGGCTGAATGTCAACTCTCTCTCGCGCTCTCCCTCCATTTCCCCAAATAGTGTTTACACTGGGAGCTCTCCTCTTTCTCAGCTCCCATCACTTCCCTCACTACTTATGCAATATCATGGTTTAGCGAGATGGAAATAGCACTGAGGAAGTGACTGCCGGGGGGGGGGGGGGGGTGTTCAGAGCATGCGCCTCGCAGTCACTTGTGTTTGCCTGCCCCTTTATGCCTTTACACACAATATATTTACCCCATGTAAACTTTCCTTTTGGGATGGTTGTAACTGAACTAGAGCGCGATGAAGCGAGCTGAAGTCTGTGAGCTGGAGCTGTAAATAATGGCTCTGGGGTTTCCCCCTATGTTCAGGTCTAGGATCAGATTCCCCCCCAGTCCCATTAGTGGGGAAAATGCAAAGCCAACCCTAGACCAGCATCTAAAGGCAACTTCACCGCCTGTAATAATGTACAGGCCTGTCTTCCTCTCTCTGTCCACAGTGAAGAGTCCGACCAGGAGCCTCTGGCTGTGGTGGGCTCCCCCTACTGGATGGCACCGGAAGTACTGCGAGGAGAGGTCTACAATGAGAAAGTGGACGTCTTTGCGTATGGGATCATCCTGTGTGAGGTCATCGCTAGGATACAGGCCGACCCTGACGTCCTCCCCCGCACAGAGGTTTGAACACAACGCGCGCAAACACCCCAACACACTACCACACAATCAGGGTTCACAATAGGGTATGATGTGACGTATCCTGAACGTCTCCTGGCCATTGTATGAAACTGCAGTTTAACAGCTCCCACCAGGCAGTAAGTCACAGTCCTTTCAGTGAAGTCGCTGACGGCGTCCTCTTCTGTTCTATTGTGTAAATTAGGGACTGAAGGAGTACAGCAAATCAGAGCTCCTGTTGGAGTCTCTCTAGGGCTCTTTCACTGAGTGATGTCGCTGATCAGTGTGTGACGCTCTTTCCCCTCTGTAGGACTTTGGTCTGGACATAGAGACCTTTCAGCACATGGTGGGAGACTGTCCCCCTGACTTCCTGAACCTGGCGGTCACCTGCTGCCACGTAAGACACTCCTCTCACACGCGCTCTCACACGCGCGCGCCCCAAGACACGCGCTCTCACACGCGCGCGCCCCAAGACACGCGCTCTCACACGCGCGCGCCCCAAGACACTAGCGCTCTCACACGGGCGCAAATCTTCTACCTTTTCTCTCATTTTATTGTTACCCCTTTTTCCTTCTCCTTCGTACTATGACTCTTGAGTAACTGACGGACTTAAAAGATATATATATTTTGCTCATCTCTCTCCATCTGTCCATCTCTCGCTCTCAGATGGATCCAAAGCGTCGTCCATCGTTCTCAGCGATCGTAGAAGAGCTGGAGGGAAGAGTGAAGGAGAGGACTCAGAAAGATGAAGCTGCACCAACGGGTGTGTGTGTCTGTCCTGGAGGGTATGGAGCACAGGGAGGTCAGTCTGAAAGGGTTCTCCAAAACACAACTGTGTTCAGACAGGAGTCATTAAGACCCAGCTGTTGGTTATGAGCTGGGGGGTTATGAGCTGGTGGGGTCTGTTTTTCTGGTGTCTAAGAAGAAATGCTGCTCTCAATATTTATCATCAGTCATGATGAAAGTGAATAAGAAAGTGAATAAGAAAGTGGTACTTTTTTCAATTCAGCACTGTGGGATGGGGACTAGCACAGGGACATGTCTAGGAATGTTCTATATACTGAACAGAACTTCTTTACCAGAGGGATTTTATGAGACAAGCCACCCAGGCATCTGATAAAACAGAACTATTTCAGGATGTAATAAAGCACTTTTTGGGGGGAAAACAATGATTTGGCTGGGCCCGGCTCCCCAGTGGCTGGGCCCGGCTCCCCAGTGGCTGGGCCCGGCTCCCCAGTGGCTGGGCCCGGCTCCCCAGTGGGTGGACCTATGCCCTCTGAGGCTACCCTTGGCTGCACCCCTGCCCTGTCGCATTAAATTCATAAATTAGGGCCTAATGAACTTATTTAATTGACTGCACTGTGACTTAGTAAAATATTGAAATTGTTTGCTGTATATTTTTGTTGAGTATAGATAGACTTTTACATTTAGTGCAATAGATCGGTGTAGGACACATTTATTCAATTTTATATATGCCATTTCTAAGGTGCATTACTAGCCATGTGTGATTATATATATTTTTTCTTGAATCTCTCTTTCAGCATCTCTTTCTCCAGATCTCAGCCTGCTGCGAAGACGGTCCCTCTGTCTCCCTGGTGACCCCCGCCTCTGCCGCAGCAAATCAGACATGCTCCCTCCAGTCACGCTCCCCACTCTGGCCCCTCCCACCCGTGTCAACCCCTTCTCCCTGCGAGAGGACCTTAATGGAGGCAAAATCAAACTGTTTGACACGCCCAGCAAGTCAGTCATCTCTTTAACGTTCACCTTACCCCAACCTCTGGACCCCTGTACCACCCCCTCTGACAGAGCGGGGGGTGGGGGTATGCCCCGAGGAAGGCTCCATAGACGCTGCCTGTCACTACCCTGCACCCCTCCTCCAGATCTCCTGCCCCCCACCACCAAAGACAATAGTGCAGAGAAAACAGACCTAGGGACTGATGGTAATGAGAGGAATGGAGAGGAGGAGGAGGAGAGGGAAATCGTAGAAGAGAGGTTTACCTTTGAGTCTGAGTTCGTGGTCGAAGAGGATGTGGAGAGGAGGAAGAGCAGCGAGGGCCTCACTGCCGATGACTCCGGGCTTCCTCTCGACCCAGAGCTGCTGTCATTAGACCCGCTATGTAACGAGGAGGAAGTGGACACAAGCAGCCTGGAGGAAGAACCCATGGACTGCACCAGCTCCCCCGACACTCTAGATGGCACTCAACCTACAGTCCTGCCTTATTCCAAACCCTCCACACCCACACCCCCTACATTCACCAATGGCTGGGGCAATGTTCCCCCCATATCCAATGACCCTCCCTGCTTGCCCCCCCTACCTTTGCCCCACCTAGGATGTGGGGGCACCAACGGGTACCACTCCACTCCTGGGGGGCCCATAGGGGGCTCGCCGTTCAGCTCCGGTAACGGTTCCGCTCCCTCTCTGGAGCAGGAGGAGGTTATCTCATGTTCTGGATGTTGCCTTGCGGGGCTCCGATTCCCCTCGCTGTGTTTCCGCGCACCCCCTCACAGGAACCCCTATAAGAACCTGAACAGGGACAGTACGGGAGCCAACCGAGGGTTGCTCTATAAAGGTCCTAAGGGGCGACCGTCCTTGCCTACCAACCCAGAGCCTGGCCTAGCCCTGCCTGGGGCGCAAACATAGATACAGAATGCCCCTAACCACAGATCTAGGATCAGATTACACCAAATCCCAACTGTTTTTCTTAGGAGAGAGACTCTAAACTGACCTTAGATCATTGCCTAGGGGGCTACTTCATTCCATTCTTACTCAGATGGTGACATAGGAGGTAAAACTGCTGGTGTGGATGCACTGCTGTGCTGGTTGCCTCTAAGTGATGGTATGGCGCCCTCTGCTGGACTGAGGCGGTAATGATTATAATAATATAGTCAACACCTATAACATAATAATGCTGTACTGACTGTAAAGGAGTGAGTGGCGATTCCACTGTTTCCTACAGCAGATGCAGGCTTGTAGACTGACTGATTCATAAAGAAGCAACGACAATACTTTCCCTCAGCATGGCAACACGTATTGGTCAGAGCCATATTTAAATGTATACATGGCTTTGGTATTGGACCAATCCCCTGGGTTATGTGTGTTCTGATATCCTCCTATCGTGGGGGGTCTATGGCTGCTTCCCTGACAGTCAGTTGTAAAAAAAAAAACATATTTTTGACTTATGTTGAAGTGTTATGATTTGTATGTTTTGATAATGTCTCAATGGGTTTATGCTCAGCAGTTTGTCTTTGTGTTCAGACAGCTATATGCTGCACCCTGGAGAGGCCATGAGCAGGGCAGTGTGTGTGTGCACCAGTGAGCCATACACTGTTCTGTTGACTGATACAGTATGTGACTGACGCTGTACGGGGTCTTATGTTCCTCATCCTCGAACGGCACTTGTATTATATCGTGACTTGTTATTATTTGAGAATGAATGGTCAAAGACCCACTTCAACAAAGTATAGATGAATATTATTTAAATGGCATTGAATAAAATATTAGAATGGACAGACTGTCTGTGTGATTTATGTTTCTTTAGCTGGATTGCAGGATTTCTCTCCAACTCTGCTGGCCCACATGGCCATGAATATCTAAGCATTATGTATGCATGTTTATTTATTTTGTAGTCGTGGGTCTGTGTACAAATGTAGGATCTTCATTTGATCACCCTGTTGCAGGGGAACTTTCCTGCGTTGCAGGACTTTTAAAAGTTGTGTATTTGAGGTTTAAAAAGGCTTTTGAAGTTTTATTTTCCCCCTTTCTGAAATTTGACTTGATTTTCTGTAATGAAAAATGATATCAAACCATACACGTCTAAATTATAATATGGTGTTGCTGTGTGATTATTTTCCTGCTGTAGCAGAGACTCAAATTAAGATCCAACATTGTACTGTACCAACATTAATAAGAAAATAGGGACTCAACTAGGCACTTGTACAAAAAACTAAAATGTATTCTTACACAGCTTGCAAGGTGGTTTAAATCCAGTTTTATCGGTCACATACACAGGGTTAGCAGATGTTATTGCAAGTGTAGTGGTTGTCTTTTTCTGTTTGTCTTGTTGCTCACCTCTACCTCAGTTCTCTCCTGTCTCGCGCACTGTGGCTGTCTCGCGCACTGTGGCTGTCTCGCGCACTGTGGCTGTCTCGCGCACTGTGGCTGTCTCGCGCACTGTGGCTGTCTCGCGCACTGTGGTTTTCAAACCCTTTTTCCAAGTTTTGTTACAGCCTGAATTTAAAGTGGATTAAATTAGGATTTGTCACACAATACCCCCAAATGTTTTAGACATTTGTTCAAATTACTAAAATGTTCAAGCTGAAATGTCTTGTAAATTAGTATTCAACCCCTTTTATGGCAAGCCTGAACTTAGAGTAAAAATTTGCTTAACAAGTCATGCTATGTTGCATGGACTAACTCTGTGTGCAATAATGGTGTTAAACATGATTTTTGAATGACTACCTCATCTCTTTACTCCACACATACAATTATCTGTATGGACCCTCAGCCAAGCAATGAATTTCAAGGACAGATTCGACAACAAACACTAGAGAGGTTTTCCAATGCCTCGCAAAGAAGGGCACCTATTGGTAGATGGGTCAAAATATAGAAGCAGACATTGAATATCCCTTTGAACATGGTGACCTTAGCAATTACACTTTGGATGGTGTAACAATACACCCAGTCACTACGAAGATACAGGCGTCCTAACTCAGTCAACAGAGAGGAAGGAAAATGCTCAGTTTTCACCATGAGGTGACTTTAAACCAGTTTGAGTTAAATTGCTATGATATGAGAACTTCCAGATTTGAGTTACTCCACAATACTAACCTAATTGACAGTGAGAAGGGAATCTGCACAGAATAATACAATTTCAAACATGCATCCTGTTTGCAAAAAGGCACTAAAGCAACACCATAAATGTGGCAAAAAATCCAGCTTTCTGCAGGACAATAACTTAAAACGCAAGTGCAATTATACACCAGTTACATACCAAGACATTATGTTCCTGAGTGGCCTAGTTAGTTTTGACTTAAATGGGTTTGAAAATCTATGGCAGGACTTGAAAATGGCTGTCTAGCAATGATCAACAACCAACTTGAAAGAGCTTGAATTATTATTATTTTTTTAATAATGGGAAATATTGTACAATCCAGGTTTGCAAAGCTCTTTTTATTTTTATTTTATTTTACCTTTATTTAACCAGGCAAGTCAGTTAAGAACACATTCTTATTTTCAATGACTGCCTGGGAACAGTGGGTTAACTGTCTTAAAGACTCACCCAGAAAGACTCACAGTTGTAATTGCTGCCAAAGTTGATTCTAACATTGACTCAAGGTTGAATACTTGTCCAATCAAAATATAGTCGTTTTTATTTTTACATCACTTTTTTTTTTTAAGTTAGAATTTTACTTCCATTTTGACAGTGTCTTATGTGTAGATCATTGACAACATTTGAATCCCACTTTGTGAGACAACATGTGGAAAAAGTGTAGTGCTGTGAATACTTTCTGAAGGTGCTGTATACAGTATATTTCCACACTGAGGTTAGAATAATACTGTGAAATTTTGCAAATAATGCCTTTTTAGAAATGTCAGCCTGTTTGGTGGGACGGAGTTTTGGTTTGCCTGGTGCCATCACCAGGCAGTAAATCAGTTCGAGATTCTCTGGTGCTTTTGCATACTTTTTAGCCAGTAGTTCTGAAAGTAGTATTCACGAGCTAAAAGTTGTCCCCGAAAATTGTGTACTACGTCGTATGTGCACCACGTCATTGTCATTTCTCTCTCTCTCACTCTGCTGTGGATGCATGATGTGCCTCTTAACTTTCACGCATATGGCAAAGGGCTGAAGCTCATTGGTTGAACTGGAATTGCTGGGGGGACTGGCACACATGAGGAAAATGTCGTAGCGCAGCTTCCAGAAATACGGTCGCTTTCAAACTAGGGACTTTGTGGCTAATCGAGGTAAAATAATCATTCTACTCATAGATTATGCATAATATGGGGCGGCAGGGTAGCCTAGTGGTTAGAGCGTTGGACTAGTAACCGGAAGGTTGCAAGTTCAAACCCCCGAGCCGACAAGGTACAAATCAGTCGTTCTGCCCCTGAACAGGCAGTTAACCCACTGTTCCTAGGCCGTCATTGAAAATAAGAATTTGTTCTTAACTGACTTGCCTGGTTAAATAAAGGTAAAAAAATGTATGAACACATTGACACATCCAGCCCAAAGCGGGAGTATTTAAAAATAACTTAGTTGTTGCCAAAGTTCTACAGCATGTCTTTCTTTACTAGAGCAATAGGAGAGTTCCAAACCTCTCAGCCGTTAACAGCTAGTTTTCAGTTTTCCACTCAGTCCACTCTCAGACAGTCCTAGCAAAATTCTTCCTTGAGAAATTGCTCTTTGCTAAGAAGCTATTTCTGCTTCTTTGAATTGAAAACAATCACAGTAAGGTACTTAAATGAAATGGTTTAATATTGAGCTGCTGCATTGGACCTTTAAGCTTCAGATTAAGTCATTTCCTCTTGAACACACAAAGTACTGTATCACGTCCTGATTCCTCCACCCTCGCTCTCTCTCCCTCTCTCTCTCTCTATCCTCTCTCTCTCTCACTACTGTCTGTGGATGTAGATAAGTGACAGCTTACTCTACCGCTCTCCTTTTCAACTTTTACAAATGATTTGTCAAGCATTTTATAGACCGCTACATTGTGTGCATCAGTGGACTTGCATGATCATGTATCGGCATGATTTTGTTTTTGGAAAAATATTTTGTCTGAGTCCTCCTCAGTCTGTCCTTTTGTCCTTCTCAACCGGTGCTCCAGTTTACTAGCTTCCCTGTGTCACCATGGTGACGGTGCCAGATGTACCGGCGACCCTTGTGTTAACAGGATTGTGTGTCTCTCTTCTCATCACAGGTGAGTCTGACTTGCTCTCTGTCCATCCATTTTGGGTGCAGTAACTGATCCAATTCACTGTCCTCTCACACTGTCTATGGGGGGCTCACCACAGGGATTCTCTATATTTAGGGTTTGATCTCAATGGCTTAAATGGCCAACTAAAGGTTCAAATAGTATAACGTGTGTTGAACTGTAGTAATCCATTCAGGAACAGTTAAGTCTATTATGTTAAGTATGTATGAGTTGCGTCTTTAGGCATAGCCATCGTTGTTGCTGTGAGATCGTGAATATGAAAGTGTAGCCTATGTCGGAAGTGTGTGTGATCTATTCCTGTGTGTGTGTGTGTGTGTGTGTGTGTTGACTGAACTGTTTCGTGTGAACTCTCAGGATCATCTGAGACCTTCTGTACCACCAGTGTGGCTTCCCTGGATTTAGGATGCCTCCTGCGGTGGGATTGTCCTCAGGCCAACGCTAACACCACCACCTACACCGTCCAAACTAAGACTCAGGGGTGGGTCTGTCTGTCTCTCTGTGCTCACTATACTGACTGATCTAATCGACCAGTATCTAGCTCTGTGGAATGCTATATTACTGTGGCCCTACTTTCTAGAATTAGTAACTCATTATTTTACTGGGAAAAAATCCATACGTTAATGTATGATGTTTTATTTTTCAGTAATGTTTGCTCTGTGTGTAATTAGTATCTAGTCATTTAAATATAGTTTAAGTCAAGTCATTGCTTGGTTGAGGGTTCTACCAAGCAACGGGATCCTGATACTCATTTACTGAACAATGAAAGTTAATATGAATTGCGAAACAGTTTGGAGTTGAAGGGAAAGCTAGCCTAGAATGGAAAGGGAAAGTACATGATTGTTGATAGAACAACTGGCTCTGATGAAGGGGAGAAGAGCAGGAAAGAGGTAGAGGGAGGTAGTGTTAGAATTGATCATGTGTGGTTTTGGCAGAGAAACCTCAGAAGGGTTTTAATCAGAGAGATGAATCAGTCACTCCAGTCTATGGTTTATTGGCCTTTAAAAGTAGATAGGAACTGATAGAGGGGCACTACTGTTTTGTACCACAGCTGTGAAACCAAGCCCGTCGCACTCTGCCTGCTCCTCTCCTCTCAACTGGTTTCAGTCATAACAACACACATCCCCCTGGTTGTTGGACTAGTTGGGTGGTGGTGATCTTGTATGGGTATTTTCCGAAATTTCCACATACATTTCGAGTGAGTGACTAAGGTGAAACCCATGAATAGATTGGAATGGATTTGTGTGTGTGTGTGTTACAGAGATCCGTGGCAGGACGTGGAGGGGTGTGTGCGGATCTCCGCCCAGCACTGTGACGTGTCCCAGGCCTTCTCTGACTTTGAACTCTACAACATGATCCGCCTGGGCCTCCACCAGGGCCCTGGGAGCCCAGTCTGGACAAAACCACGCAAGTTTGACCCAAGTGATTTCAGTCAGTAACCTACCTCTCTGCTCTCAAGACCAATCACATATCTAAAATGCTGGTTTGTTGTTCCAATCAAATCAAATGTCACGTAGAGAGCATTTAAACATCTCATTACACTGCAGAATTCAAATGGATGTGGCTAAAGCTGCTGACATGAGTAGGTTGGTGTGATTGAAATGACAGTGGCTTCTTCCCTTCTCCTCTCCTCAGCCTTCAACAGCCCCTCCATCTCTGTGTCTCTGTCTAGAGAGAGGCTGGTAGTGGAGGTGCACTTCCCCTGTTCTACCAACAGAGGGTGCTTTCCTCTGCAGAGCTGCTGTCCACTGTCAGAACTGATTGACCCCTGGGTCACAGTGACCGTATATAACCAACAGAACCACTCTGACTACAAGGTATCCCCGCTTGTGCCATCTGCAATACCATCTTTTGTTCACCCTCCATCTTCTCTCTTTCTTTCTGTCTCTCTCTCACACTCATGGTCCCTTCCTTTCCCCTGCTGCTATGTAAGTGAATCTGTGGAGTACACTTCTTAAAGTGCTCCAACCATATACGGTCATGTTGTCCAGTCTATGGTCTGCTGTGTGTTGTTTGTGTGCATTCGGTTAGTACAAGCACTCTCATTCTCTCACTCTGTCACATGTTCACATGTTCCTTCCCAATTCCCTGATCCTGTTTCAGAGGCGTACTGGTTGGGCCCAGGAGGTGGTGTTCAGGGCTGAGTTCTCAGACCTGGTCCCAGGACAGGACTACTGTGCCTTGGCTAACTTCTCCTTTGGACCCCCTACCTTCCCCCTGGCCTCCTCTCCCCCCTCCCACCCACACTGTGTCCACCAGGCTGCCCCAGGACCAGGTGAGAGGTCATGGTTAGGGTTGATCCAAGGTGTGGACATTAAGCTAGGGTTAGGTTTGATCCAGGGTGTGGACATTAAGCTAGGGTTAGGGTTGATCAAGGGTGTGGACATTAAGCTAGGGTTAGGGTTGATCAAGGGTGTGGACATTATGCTAGGGTTAGGGTTGATCCAGGGTGTAGACATTAAGCTAGGGTTAGGGTTGATCCAGGGTGTGGACATTAAGCTAGGGTTAGGGTTGATCCAGGGTGTGGACATTAAGCTAGGGTTAGGGTTGATCCAGGGTGTGGACATTAAGCTAGGGTTAGGGTTGATCCAGGGTGTAGACATTAAGCTAGGGTTAGGGTTGATCCAGGGTGTGGACATTAAGCTAGGGTTAGGGTTGATCCAGGGTGTGGACATTAAGCTAGGGTTAGGGTTGATCCAGGGTGTGGACATTTAAGCTAGGGTTTGAGCTAATGTATACAACCGTGATTTCACAATGAAATGTGTGTCTGTGTTCACCAGGGTTGCAGCCAGTGTTGTTGGGGATAGGAGTGTGTGCTGTGCTCTTCTCTTCTCTCCTTGCTCTGGCTCTGTATCGGCTGAAACAGAAACGAGATGCACCTCGCATTAACAGACTCCCCAAGACTCTAGTAAACTGTCCTTGTTCTCTTGACAGGCACACACACACACACACACACACACACACACACACACACACACACACACACACACACACACACACACACACACACACACACACACACACTTACAGTATGAAGTGTATATATTTGATTTAAACCAAGTTCTATATATTACAGTACATATAGTCCATAGTCCATAGTCCTTGGGTATGTAATTGGGAATGCAGTGTTTCTGTGTTTTCACGCAGGCAACTCTCCAGGCATCCCTCCAGCACCCCCCAGAGTCCTCTTCAGACCCTGTTGACCCCAGTGACATCCATGTGGAGGTTGTGGACGACCACCTCTCCATCATGTCTTCCTTGTCCGGCTGTGTCTTCACCAACGCCCAGGCCCCAAGCTTGGGTGACGGGTACAGCAGCAAGCCCTTCCCCGGTGACTACAGGTCAGGCAACATGGACTGGCACACTGGGGGAGACACTGAGCTGGGCCTGAACTCTGGCAGCACCCTGTCCCTGCCATGCTCCACTGTGCCTATTGGGCTACATATGACCCAGTGCAACTTCGATTCACCTCTACGACCACATCCAGGGCCCACGGTGCCAACACTACCCTACCTTGATTCTCTTTCTCTGTCAGAGGCTGGGGAGGGCCAGGGGGTCCCGCTGTGCTCAGTGAGGTTTGGGGGGGCGAGTGAAGGGGGTGAGAACCTGGAGGGACTACAGTGGTGTAACCTGTAGCATGTTGAACTGCAGTACCCATAATGCTCTGTACAACATATTCTGATGAACTCCACAGTGCAGTTGATTTTGGAGGAGATGGGACAGAACTGGACCCAATGAAGAGTAATGGTGGTCCTATGTAGCTCCGCTGTTAAAAAGCAATGGCACTATCAAACGGCAGGGTTGTGGATTAGATTCTCACCAGAATCACATACTAAAAATGTATGCACTCACTGTAGTGTAGGTTGCTATGGATACAAGTTGAACGTCTGCTGAGTGGCATTGGTAACCTGGTTCTGCTGTATATAGCTGTCGAAGGCGACATGGCTGGGAACTGAAGCGCCAAGCTCAGTTTGAACAACAACACTGACAACCACAGCTTTGTTTTACACCGTTTGTTTAGTAATATGGACCACTTCTGTCATCCGCAGAGCCGGGGTGATGACAGATTGATGAACAAATCAGTAGGGCCCCTGTTGGAGCGAGCAGAGCCTCTGATTCACAGGTACAGCTGGGTCTTTGGGAGGGTTTGCTTGAGGGGTGCTGAGAGTAGTGTGTCAAGTTCAAAAACGTTATTGTCCATGTTTGTTTAAAATGGGAATTTATCTTTGGCTTACGGGCATACATTTTCAGTTACAGCCGGGGGGGGTGTTCTTTCAGAGGTCTATGGAGAGCAATATTTGTTTCAGGAGATCCCCTCCCCCCACCCTTCACTGGACTGTGATATGGATAATGGTGATTTTAGCATGTAAATTTTGGTGTGGCAAAAAAAAAATGTGGGCAGCAAAGCCACAACACAACACTAAACAATACCTTAATTGCACTATAATGGTGACAAACGGTGCTCACAAACTGTTAGGGCCTAGATAAAGCTGTCCCAACACCAGTCACAACAGCATTTTACCACTGCTACACCTGGCTATCAGCAGAGCCTTGTCTGGCAGAGAAACAGTTCATTCAGCCTCATTTACTGCCTTTAAAAAAAAACATGGCTGATATGGCTGAATTGAGATGTATGAACTATGCCATAAGGGAACAACAAGAGGATAAGATGCAATCTGTAATTTGGATTAAGACATTAATGAGCAAGCTAGGACAGACATAGTCAATGCAACTATTTGTTCAGCACTTTTGAAATGTACAGCAACAGAATTCAGAACATGAGCCATACTTACAGTGTTCTTCCTGTACACCAAGTCAGAACCATAGGATAAATAAAGGGGGCATATAAGTATACAATGAAAGCTCTTACAATATTCAATGATTACATTTCTCAAAAACAGGTTATAAGCTACATGTGCACCACCAAAAAATGTAAAGGTGAAAATAGACCAAATTATTAGGGTGAGGCACATGGGCTACTAACCGCTTACTACACAACATGCACTTAGTATTACTTTCTTAGCTACAGTATACATATCTCCCTGGCATATTACATCATTTATGCAGCAGCATACAATACATTTTTGGACTCCCCTTGTTGTGCTGTGTTCACTTGAACAGGAAGGCGGTCCTTCGTGGGCAAATTTTGTCTCAAATTTACAATTCCAAATTGGATGAAAGTTCAAAATGTATTTTCCCAGTCTTTCCCGAGGTCCCAGTTGTCTTGAACTCACTGAAGTCAGATTTGCAGTTCCGAGTTAAGTTGCTTTGAGTGTGACACAAATCATGCTTCATTGACAGCATGGCCAATGTTGAATGTTTATCATTTTAAACTAGGAAAAGAGACCCTTAATCTTAGACTTGGGACCACACAGCCACTCCACTGAATAGCAGGCTAATGATTGCTTTGCAATGCTTGCAGTTAGCCACTGATTCCTTCTAAACCACTCATTGTTGAATTTGCAATTTCCAACTTGTTGTGTAATTTTTATGTCCAATGGCCGATGAGCACCAATACGTTTTGTCTATAATTTCTTCATTATTTCTCTTCATATGATAAGGATTAAAAAGTATTTGCCAGTAGATTGTCAACTTCATTCATGATGTCTGCTAGCTAAGATTTTGAAAGTATGATGATGACATGATCAGTCCAATCAAAGCTACTGTAGATATGTGATTTGACGTCATTTCTGTGGCCAATGACCTTGAGCCTTCTTGGATGGGCACTTCTAATGTAACTCCATGGCAGCACCCAAGGGGCTTGAGTATTTTCTGCTGGCAGCCCCACCACCACCACAGAAAGCACTGAGCTAGTCTGAAACACCTGCATTTTGGAGTTGCCTTACTCAAGAAAACAAAAAGAGACCATGTTTGTATGCGGCTTTATTAACTCAATTATATATATTTTTACAGTGTTTTCAAACTGATATGTGACATCTATTAATGCCAAAATAACATGCGAAATATATATATTTTTTGCTAAAAATGTGGGGCTCAAAACAGGTGGGGTCTCCACTACGTATGGACAAAACTGGACTATCATAAACATATACCAAGGGGGGTTTATTATTCTGACCACACCTTTATTTCCTCTACCTACTGTACTGTGTGAAGTCTTGTCAGGAGAATTCTATACTCTGTTCATTTACCAATTCAGTTACCCTTAGTCTGTTATATCAGGATTTGTAAGATACTGATAGAAAAGGAAACAGACAGAGGCCCAGTCTACCAAAGTTAAATGTTTATTCACAGGAACGTTCTGACGTGTACAGGACCTTCAATTTATAGCGACACACATACTTCCACACCAACCATCAAATCCGCCCGCCATTAGAGCCTAGGGGAGAACGTGAGAATAGTGTCTTCCTACCCTCCCCTAAGATAGGGAGAGACCTGGGACTGGGAAGTGTCCCAGCCAAGGTCTCCCCGGATCTGGCACAGACAGATAGTCTGTTCTCAAAACACTAGACACATTGTTCCCAAAATGTTGATTCTGACTAAAACCACACACAGTATTATAATATAATCATCAAATGAGTCTTAACACTTACACACATGTATTATAATAATCTATTGATTCAAATTAATTTTATACAATCACATGGTATCAGACCTATGGTTTCAGGACTGTAACATTCTAATCATTTATTAAAACACATTTCCTTATCAAGCCTCTACCTCAGTGTTTCTCCTGTTTTCTCTATGTGATAACAGGAGTTCGTTTCCCCCCCCCTCTCTGGCTCTCTCTCTGCCTTGCTTCTGACTCACTGTTGCCCCATCCTACCTCTGGCCTGACCCGCTGTCTTTTACCCGTGTCTGACACCTCATTCCTGGGGGGGAGGTGGGGTGGGGGGGGTTACACATCACTTTTGCTGGTGGTGCACTTTTTCTGGTACATTAGGAAACCCAGGGGGGTGGGAGAGAGAGTGAGAGGAGACGGAGGAGAGGCATGGAAGATGGTGGAGTGAAAACAGTGGCCCCATTCAAATCCTCCTCAGTTCTGGAACACTCATATTCATAGAACTGTGTCGGGGATTTTGATTGATGTTAGGTTAATGTTGGACCGTCAGTGAATCCAAACTAAGCAGTGTGTGTCTGCCTGCCAATCACATAGCTGTAACGTTATTCCACAGGCGTCCAACAGAGAATTCACATCTAACCTTGAACTGAGGTTTTTGGATGAGCTTTTTATGGGTCCTGCTATATTTGCAGTCAATTGAGTGGAAACGTGATCCAAGATGGACACCTTGTAGCTCGGCTCCCCACTGGTATATGCTGGCTTGCTCTGCCACTGAGGTGAAGTTGGATTAGTGATTTATGTGGTGTTCAACATGGTGACCTTTCTCGAAAAGGTCTAATTTATGTGTCAGCTGAAGCCGTCTCTGCTAGAGTATCTGAAATGAAATACATTTAGCATTTTTACTTTCCATTCAGTGCATACCGTTCTTTGAATGTCAAGTTTGCTCATATGTAAATTAACCAAAGAGGAGAGGGGAAAAAGAGACAAATGCATATGTGAGAGTACAGCGGCGCTTGAAGAAAAAAAACAACTCACAAGCCTCATAAAAACAGCTTGAAATGAGGTAACATTCAGTGCAGACGAGGGCACGTGTTTCAGATGGGCTTATGAAACTGTTTGCACAGTGTAAGTGTAATTGATGGATTCTTTTTATGTATAATTCACTTTTCTAACACCATGAGTTAGTGTAAAATTAGATAAATATTTCAGAGTAATTTGAAGTGCTTTTGTGTGTGATTAAATATGTAACAAGTTTGTTAAAATACTGTATCTTGCTTTGTTTTCCTAACTGGTTGAATAATGAAAGAAGTGGGTACTGCTGTTCATTTGTGCATAAATAAAAAGCAACTTAAAGGTTACAATTGCAACTGTGAGGGTCAAGTCAAAGTCCTGGTACCTTCAAAAAATACAGAAGTGTAAATGCAATGTGTAGTAGTGTCCTTTCTTGTACTTCATACAAAAAATATCAAAAATAATCTCAACTAAAAAGCAATTTACAAACGTTACAATTGCACCTATGATCGGCTTTACTATTTCCTTCAAACCAGTTGACGTTGTGTTTCTCGTGTTTGAGCTGACACACGGACCCAGTTTACATCCCAAATGGCAGTGTCATTTTATAGTGCACAACCTTTGACCAGAAAGTATACACCCTATAACCGGAACAAGGTACAATTTGAGACACAGCTCAAGTGACAGAAGCACACAGGCATGACCACACCGACCACTTTTAAAAAGCATGTGAAAAAGGTAATTCAAATAACCAAATTCAACCTAGCTAATTTCCGATTTATACGAAATTGTTTGACTACAGAGGTAGCAAAACTGTACTTCAAATCTATGATACCCCCCCACTTAACATACTGCTTGACTAGTTGGGCCCAAGCTTGCTGTACAACATTAAAACCTATTCAGTCTGTCTACAAACAGGCTCTCAAAGTGCTTGATAGGAAGCCCAATAGCCATCATCATTGTCACATCCTTAGAAAGCATGAGCTCTTGAGTTGGGAAAATCTTGTGCAATACACCGACGCATGTCTTGTATTCAAGATCCTCAATGGCCTGGCTCCCCCTCCACTCAATATTTTTGTTAAACAGAAAACCCAGACATATGGCAGCAGATCCACAAGGTCTGCCATGAGAGGTGACTGTATAGTTCCCCTAAGGAAAAGCACCTTTAGTAAATCTGCATTCTCTGTGAGAGCTTCCCATGTCTGGAATACACTGCCATCAGACACACATAACTGCACCACATATCACACTTTCACAAAATGCTTGAAGACATGGCTAAAGGTCAATCAGATTTGTGAACATGGTCCCTAGCTGTGTGTTGCCGCTCTCCATGTTGTCTGTTGTCTGTAGCTTGTGAGGTGTGGAAACACTTTGTTGCTTTTATGAATTTTGTCTTGCTGCTTTTTGTTTTATGCTGCTCTGTCTGTATGCTACGTCTTGCTTGTCCTATGTTGCTCTGTCTGTATGCTATGTCTTGCTTGTCCTATGTTGCTATGTCTTGCTTGTTCTATGTTGCTATTGTCTATATTGTAATTGTTTTTAATAACCTGCCCAGGGACTGCGGTTGAAAATTAGCCGGTTGGCTAAAACCGGCACTTTTACTGAAATGTTGATTAATGTGCACTGTCCCTGTAAAAATTAAAATAAACTCAAACTCAATTCAGATGACGAGCGGTTAAAGTTACGACTCTATAGTGTGAGAATGAAATCAAACACGTGTACCCTTTAATTCATAAAGCAAGTTGCATGCTCTACTTACTTACAAAATGTGATCTTATGTCCACAATAGATGTCTATATGATACATACATTTTTTTTTTTTAATGCATGATAAATCTTTCAAAAATACATTTACCTTACATTTCTAAAGATAAAACATCCTTTTAAAACTCCATTAAAAGCTAACGCCTTTATGGTCCTCACTAGGAATAATAGATACTTTAAAATGCCTTAATTCATTTCAGAAAATGCATTTGACTAAGGAAAAGGCCATATTCAGAACTACATGTGCCCTATATGATGGAGAGGAAGTTGTGGTCCATCACGCTCTCTCCCGTGCAGGAAACCCTGAGTCACTCGCTCACTGACACACAGGCTTAACCCCCAGCATACACATAACCGTCCCCTGATGTGTGGTGATGCTCAATGGCCATTGCCAGTCATATAAATATTCATCACGCCAGACAAAGGTAATAAAGATTGTATTTAGTGTACGGCATCACTGACTAAGACACTCCCGTCACATCAAATTGTATTTGTCACCGAATACAAACGTGTAGTAGACTTTACCTGTGAATCGCTTACTTACAAGCCCTTAACCAACAACGCAGTTTTAAGAAAATATTTACTAAATAAACAAAATTTAAAAAGCATCAATAAAATAATAACGAGGCTATATACAGGAGGTACCTGTACAGTCCTCTGTTGCTTGGTAACTCCACAGTGAGACTCACAAGGCTCCGGTTACACTGATGCTTCTGCATTTGTATCAGAGCTGTGGTTGCACAATGGATTCTTACGGGAATCTGTACGCACCAAAACGCTTACAGACCAAACTTCATGGCTCATTGCATCTACCTGGTATTAAAATGAGTCGCTTACCATCAACTGTGTCGGTGGATCTGATCATCATTAGATCGCAGCGCTGCGTCTTTTAACCATCTACACCTGTCTGCAGAATCAATATATGGACACAATCACAGGATACTTATGGATGCCAGGTTTAAATGCCCCGAAACATGCAAGCCTCACACACAGCCTGGTATTATACACAGAGACAAGGCAACACCAGGGTTATACCGTAGCAACAAGGTTTTATTTGGCCATACATCTGATATGTTGAATCAATAATATACAGAATATATACAAAATGCTAACGCCCAGTCCGGGTTTAGTTTTCTCCATTCTTGCAGTGAGAAGAGGTTGGCAGTGCATCATTGGCCTCTGTTCAGTAGTGTCATGGATGGATCCTGTCAAGCTCTCTCTCACACACACACACACACACACACACACACAATTTTGGGTTATTGAAAATATATTTCACAGCGGTTTAGATGGTACAATGATTCTCTACACTATGCTTGTTTTGACACCAACTGAAATTAAGCTAAACATTCACATTTTTGCAACCAGGAAATGGTGGAGCGATTTCTGCATACTGTTTCTTTGAGTGTGTGTACATTACTGCATTTAAACGTGGGATATTGTTTTTCAACAGGAAAAGTAAAAACAATTGCTGGAGTGCGTCTTTAATGTCACCCACACCAAGGCCTGGGATTGGTCCGAGACAGTGAGGTGGGAGGGTGTTAGTAGCAGTAGACTCACCACAGCTCTTGACGTAGGTGTCCATCAACTCAGCGCTGATGCCATAGGGCCCCTTATCACTGGGGGCGTGTTTTCTGAAGAAACTCTAGAGACACAGTACAAAAGGAGAGAAAAGATAGAGTCAGACTATCACTTATAAGAAACTACGGCAGACATGATATCACAAGACAGGTCTACTGACAGACATGATATCACAAGACAGGTCTACTGACAGACATGATATCACAAGACAGGTCTACTGACAGACATGATATCACAAGACAGGTCTACTGACAGACATGATATCACAAGACAGGCCTACCGACACAGACATGATATCACAAGACAGGCCTACCGACACAGACATGATATCACAAGACAGGCCTACCGACACAGACATGATATCACAAGACAGGCCTACCGACACAGACATGATATCACAAGACAGGCCTACTGACACAGACATGATATCACAAGACAGGTCTACTGACACAGACATGATTTCACAAGACAGATCTACTGACACAGACATGATTTCACAAGACAGGTCTACAGACACAGACATGATATCACAAGACAGGCCTACTGACACAGACATGATATCACAAGACAGGCCTACCGACACAGACATGATATCACAAGACAGGTCTACCGATAGACATGACATATTAAGACAGGCCTACTGACACAGACATGATATCACAAGACAGGTCTACCGATAGACATGACATATTAAGACAGGCCTACCGATAGACATGACATATTAAGACAGGTCTACCGATAGACATGACATATTAAGACAGGTCTACCGATAGACATGACATATTAAGACAGGCCTACCGATAGACATGACATATTAAGACAGGCCTACCGATAGACATGACATATTAAGACAGGCCTACCGATAGACATGACATATTAAGACAGGCCTACCGATAGACATGACATATTGAGACAGGTCTACCGATAGACATGACATATTAAGACAGGTCTACCGATAGACATGACATATTAAGACAGGCCTACCGATAGACATGACATATTATACAGGTCTACAGACACAGACGTGCACAGAGTGAAGATGGTAGACAAACATCTAGTATACGATACAATGGTAAATAGGCTCTTAGACAGAAATATCTTGATCTCCTACCTGGATGTTTCCTTCAGTGGCCAGGACTTCAGCCACAGGCACCGACTGGACAAACTGCATGAACCCTAAAGGAACAACAGCACCCAGATCAGAGGTTAAAGGTCAGAAATCACTTCCTGAGACAGTATTCGATCTTACATCATTGGTGCTCACCATGCTTGGTGCTTGTGGCCAGCACTTTGTAAGGCGTCAACTTCAGGTCTAGATTCTCTTTCCTCAGCAGCTGAGAGAATGTCCATCAGATTTCCATTAACAATACACAGCCACTTAACCTTCTGAGTCAGGATAAAATAAACAGCAGTCTGTTTGGCAGTAATGTTTGTTTCTGACCTTGTCCATAATAATACACTATTATGTTTATATGATATGATAATAATATGTTGATGATATTGTAATAATAGGTTGATATGGTAATAATACGTTACTTTCTGACCTTGTCCATGAGAGAGATGATCTGTAGGATGAGCTGGTCTTGTCTCAGGACGTCTCTGTGTTTAAAGATGACAGGATACATCTTCCCTTCCTCAGCCTTGAAGATCAGCTTGGCTGGCATCAGAGCACTCTATAATACACAGAGATACAGTGACGAGATTACACAAACACATAAAGGTACATTACCAGGTACCCATTTACACTATCACACAGCAAGCATTGTCTATGTATGGCCCAAACACTGCTACTACACACTAATCCAGGGGAGAGGTAGAGCAGGAATAAAAGATGAGAGGGAGGAGAAAGAAGAGGTTGAGAGGGAGGAGAAAGAAGAGGTTGAGAGGGAGGAGAAAGAAGAGGCTGAGAGGGAGGAGAAAGAAGAGGTTGAGAGGGAGGAGAAAGAAGAGGCTGAGAGGGAGGAGAAAGAAGAGGCTGAGAGGGAGGAGAAAGAAGAGGTTGAGAGGGAGGAGAAAGAAGAGGCTGAGAGGGAGGAGAAAGAAGAGGCTGAGAGGGAGGAGAAAGAAGAGGCTGAGAGGGAGGAGAAAGAAGAGGCTGAGAGGGAGGAGAAAGAAGAGGCTGAGAGGGAGGAGAAAGAAGAGGCTGAGAGGGAGGAGAAAGAAGAGGTTGAGAGGGAGGAGAAAGAAGAGGCTGAGAGGGAGGAGAAAGAAGAGGCTGAGAGGGAGGAGAAAGAAGAGGTTGAGAGGGAGGAGAAAGAAGAGGCTGAGAGGGAGGAGAAAGAAGAGGCTGAGAGGGAGGAGAAAGAAGAGGCTGAGAGGGAGGAGAAAGAAGAGGCTGAGAGGGAGGAGAAAGAAGAGGTTGAGAGGGAGGAGAAAGAAGAGGCTGAGAGGGAGGAGAAAGAAGAGGCTGAGAGGGAGGAGAAAGAAGAGGTTGAGAGGGAGGAGAAGAAGAGGCTGAGAGGGAGGAGAAAGAAGAGGTTGAGAGGGAGGAGAAGAAGAGGCTGAGAGGGAGGAGAAAGAAGAGGTTGAGAGGGAGGAGAAAGAAGAGGCTGAGAGGGAGGAGAAAGAAGAGGTTGAGAGGGAGGAGAAAGAAGAGGTTGAGAGGGAGGAGAAAAGGAGAAGAGCAAGAAAGGAAGAGGAAGAAAGAGATAGGAGGTTGAGAGGACGGAGGGATGGAAGGTGATGTACCTTGAATAGTGTGGCGGTGTCTGGTACGATGGCTCTGATTCTCACCGAGGGTTCCAGAGGCAGAGGGATGGGGTCAATCTCACACAGGTTCACCTTCTCATTGTCCGCCAGCAGAGCCTGCAGTCGCTCCATCTGAAACAACGGGGGCGCCTCTGACAACCATCCCAATCATAACACCATATAGTCACAAGGAAGGAAGGCTTTTGTGTGCGTGTGTGTGTGTGTGTGTGTGTGTGTGGCAGCATTATGTTGTGTGGGTGCTTTGCTGCAGGAGGGACTGGTGCATTTAACAAAATAGATGGCAGCATGAGGGAGGAAAATTATATGGATATATTGAAGCAACATCTCAAGACATTAGTCATCAGGAAGTTAAAGCTTGGTCGCAAATTGGTCTTCCAAATGGACAATGACCCCAAGCATACTTCCAAAGTTGTGGCATTATAGCTTAAGGACAACAACATCAAGGTACAGTGAGGGAAAAAACGTATTTGATCCCCTGCTGATTTTGTACGTTTGCCCACTGACAAAGAAGTGATCAGTCTATAATTTTAATGGTAGGTTTATTTGAACAGTGAGAGACAGAATAACAACAAAAAATCCAGAAAAATGCATGTCAAAAATGTTATACATTGATTTGCATTTTAATGAGGGAAATAAGTATTTGACCCCCTCTCAATCAGAAAGATTTCTGGCTCCCAGGTGTCTTTTATACAGGTAACGAGCTGAGATTAGGAGCACACTCTTAAAGGGAGTGCTCCTAATCTCAGTTTGTTACCTGTATAAAATACACCTATCCACAGAAGCAATCAATCAATCAGATTCCAAACTCTCCACCATGGCCAAGACCAAAGAGCTCTCCAAGGATGTCAGGGACAAGATTGTAGACCTACACAAGGCTGGAATAGGCTACAAGACCATCGCCAAGCAGCTTGGTGAGAAGGTGACAACAGTTGGTGCGATTATTCGCAAATGGAAGAAACACAAAAGAACTGTCAATCACCCTCGGCCTGGGGCTCCATGCAAGATCTTACCTCGTGGAATCAGCCCAGAACTACACGGGAGGATCTTGTCAATGATCTCAAGGCAGCTGGGACCATAGTCACCAAGAAAACAATTGGTAACACAATACGCAGTGAAGGACTGAAATCCTGCAGCGCCTGCAAGGTCCCCCTGCTCAAGAAAGCACATATACATGCCCGTCTGAAGTTTGCCAATGAACATCTGAATGATTCACAGGACAACTGGGTGAAAGTGTTGTGGTCAGATGAGATAAAAATTGAGCTCTTTGGCATCAACTCAACTCACCGTGTTTGGAGGAGGCGGAATGCTGCCTAAGACCCCAACAACACCATCCCCACCGTCAAACATAGAGGCGGAAACATTATGCTTTGGGGGTGTTTTTCTGCTAAGGGGACAGGACAACTTCACCGCATCAAAGGGACGATGGACTGGGCCATGTACCGTCAAATCTTGGATAAGAACCTGCTTTCATCAGCCAGGGCATTTAAAATGGGTCGTGGATAGGTATTCCAGCATGACAATGACCCAAAATACACGGCCAAGGCAACAAAGGAGTGGCTCAAGAACAAGCACATTAAGGTCCTGGAGTGGCCCAGCCAGTCTCCAGACCTTAATCCCATAAAAAAATGTGTGGAGGGAGCTTAAGGTTCGAGTTGCCAAACGTCAGCCTCGAAACCTTAATGACTTGGAGAAGATCTGCAAAGAGGAGTGGGACAAAATCCCTCCTGAGATGTGTGCAAACCTGGTGGCCAACTACAAGAAACGTCTGACCTCTGTGATTGCCAACAAGGGTTTTGCCACCAAGTACAGAGTAATGTTTTGCAGAGGGGTCAAATACAGTGGGGCAAAAAAGTACTTAGTCAGCCACCAATTGTGCAAGTTCTCCCACTTAAAAAGATGAGAGGCCTGTAATTTTCATCATAGGTACACTTCAACTATGACAGACAAAATGAGAAAACAAATCCAGAAAAATCGCATTGTAGGATTTTTTATGAATTTATTTGCAAATTATGGTGGAAAATAAGTATTTGGTCACCTACAAACAAGCAAGATTTCTGGCTCTCACAGACCTGTAAACTTCTTCTTTAAGAGGCTCCTCTGTCCTCCACTCGTTACCTGTATTAATGGCACCTGTTTGAACTTGTTATCAGTATAAAAGACACCTGTCCACAACCTCAAACAGTCACACTCCAAACTCCACTATGGCCAAGACCAAAGAGCTGTCAAAGGACACCAGAAACTAAATTGTAGACCTGCACCAGGCTGGGAAGACTGAATCTGCAATAGGTAAGCAGCTTGGTTTGAAGAAATCAACTGTGGGGGCAATTATAAGGAAATGGAAGACATACAATACCACTGATAATCTCCCTCGATCTGGGGCTCCACGCAAGATCTCACCCCGTGGGGTCAAAATGATCACAAGAACGGTGAGCAAAAATCCCAGAACCACACGGGGGGACCTAGTGAATGACCTGCAGAGAGCTGGGACCAAAGTAACAAAGCCTACCATCAGTAACACACTACGCCGCCAGGGACTCAAATCCTGCAGTGTCAGACGTGTCCCCCTGCTTAAGCCAGTACATGTCCAGGCCCGTCTGAAGTTTGCTAGAGAGCATTTGGATGATCCAGAAAAAGATTGGGAGAATCTCATATGGTCAGATCAAACCAAAATAGAACTTTTTGGTAAAAACTCAACTCGTCGTGTTTGGAGGACAAAGAATGCTAAGTTGCATCCAAAGATTTCCATACCTATTGTGAAGCATGGGGGTGGAAACATCATGCTTTGGGGCTGTTTTTCTGCAAAGGGACCAGGACGACTGATCCGTGTAAAGGAAAGAATGAATGGGGCCATGTATCGTGAGATTTTGAGTGAAAACCTCTTTCCATCAGCAAGGGCATTGAAGATGAAACGTGGCTGGGTCTTTCAGCATGACAATGATCCCAAACACACCGCCCTGGCAAAGAAGGAGTGGCTTCGTAAGAAGCATTTCAAGGTCCTGGAGTGGCCTAGCCAGTCTCCAGATCTCAACCCCATAGAAAATCTTTGGAGGGAGTTGAAAGTCCGTGTTGCCCAGCAACAGCCCCAAAACATTACTGCTCTAGAGGAGATCTGCATGGAGGAATGGGCCAAAATACCAGCAACAGTGTGTAAAAACCTTGTGAAGACTTACAGAAAACGTTTGACCTCTGTCATTGCGAACAAAGGGTATCTAACAAAGTATTGAGATAAACTTTTGTTATTGACCAAATACTTATTTTCCACCATAATTTGCAAATAAATTTATTAAAATTCCTACAATGTGATTTTCTGGATTTTTTTCTCATTTTGTCTTTCATAGTTGAAGTGTACCTATGATGAAAATTACAGGCCTCTCTCATCTTTTTAAGTGGGAGAACTTGCACAATTGGTGGCTGACTAAATACTTTTTGCCCCACTGTACTTATATCCCTCATTAAAATGCAAATCAATTTATAACATTTTTGACATGCGTTTTTTAAAATGTTTTTGTTGTTATTCTGTCTCTCACTGTTAACATACCATTAACATTATAGACTGATCATTTCTTTGTCAGTGGGCAAACGTACAAAATCAGCAGGGGATCAAATACTTTTTTCCCTCACTGTATTGGAGTGGCCATCACAAAGCCCTGACCTCAATCCCATAGAAAATGTGTGGGCAGAACTGAAAAAGTGTGTGTGAGCAAGGAGGCCTACAAACCTGACTCAGTTACCCCAGTTCTGTCAGGAGGAATGGGCCAAAATTCACCCAATATAATGTGGGAAGCTCGAGGAAGACTACCCAAAACGTTTGACCCACGTTAAACAATTTAAAGGCAATACTACCAAATATTAATTGAGTGTATGTACACTTCTGACCCACTGGGAATGTGATGAAAGAAATAAAAACTGAAATAAATCCCTCTCTACTATTATTCTGACATTTCACATTCTTAAAATAAAGTGGTGATCCTAACTGACCTAAGACAGGGAATTATTACTAGGATTAAATTTCAGGAATTGTGAAAAACTGAGTTTAAATGTATTTAGCTAAGGTGTATGTAAACTTCCGACTTCGACTGTATATACACACACACAAAGTATGTGATCCTCACCAGTACAGATAATTGGCCAGTGTTGAATTCTTACAAGCACGGGAGATGAGGAAGGTACACAGGTCCTGCTGTAGAAGACAAATAGCATTGAGTTATATACCGTACTAAACATATTAGTTATATACCCCACTAAACATATTAGTTATATACCCCACTAAACATATTAGTTATATACTGTACTAAACATATTAGTTATATACCCTACTAAACATATTAGTTATATACTGTACTAAACATATTAGTTATATACCCTACTAAACATATTAGTTATATACTGAACTGAACATATTAGTCATATACTGTACTAAACATATTAGTTATATACCCTACTAAACATATTAGTTATATACCCTACTAAACATATTAGTTATATACTGTACTAAACATATTAGTTATATACCCTACTAAACATGTTAGTTATATACTGTACTAAACATATTAGTTATATACCCTACTAAACATATTAGTTATATACTGAACTGAACATATTAGTCATATACTGTACTAAACATATTAGTTATATACCCTACTAAACATATTAGTTATATACCCTACTAAACATATTAGTTATATACTGTACTAAACATATTAGTTATATACTGTACTGAACATATTAGTTATATACTGTACTAAACATAGTTATATACCCTACTAAACATATTAGTTATATACCCCACTAAACATATTAGTTATATACTGAACTGAACATATTAGTCATATACTGTACTAAACATATTAGTTATATACCCTACTAAACATATTAGTTATATACCCTACTAAACATATTAGTTATATACTGAACTGAACATATTAGTTATATACTGTACTAAACATATTAGTTATATACTGTACTAAACATATTAGTTATATACCCTACTAAACATATTAGTTATATACCGTACTAAACATATTAGTTATATACCCTACTAAACATATTAGTTATATACCCTACTAAACATATTAGTTATATACCCTACTAAACATATTAGTTATATACCCTACTAAACATATTAGTTATATACCCTACTAAACATATTAGTTATATACCCTACTAAACATATTAGTTATATACCCTACTAAACATATTAGTTATATACTGTACTAAACATATTAGTTATATACCCTACTAAACATATTAGTTATATACTGTACTAAACATAACAGAAAATACTTTTCATTCCAACTTTATTTTCATCTCTTACCTCGAGGTTCTCGCTGGCCGCCCCTTCTTTTCCTTTCTGGACAGGTGAGGGCACCGCTGGAGCAGTCAAGATCTGGGGACTGGACACACACAACCAGTTCACATTACACTGTTAGAACACAGTAATGATAAACAATTCTATATATTAAAAACTATCTAAATGCAGAAGGTCAACAAATTCCGAACTGGAATGTTTACCTGACCTTTTTTTGGAAGAACACACACATTTCTGTTTCATGTTTTAAAATATTTCCTGTTTTCGTGCCTAAAGGTCTACTCTACAAAGCCAGTCGTCCACCCTTACAGACCCCCCTCTCACCTGTCCAGGTCCCCCAGGTTGGAGCTCTCTCCCAGGCCTTGGCTGTCCCTCTTGCTGCCTGGCTCCAGCCCTCCCTGGATGTCAGTGAAGATCTCGTATTTCAGAGCTGGAGAAGGTACATCAGCAGATCCTGGAGCACAGGGGGAGAGACGTTGGTGTTATAGTGTATGTACATACTGCATATTTATGGCTCTGCTGTGTCACTCTACAAACACACACACACACCCCACCTCCAAACACCTCAACACACTCCCCCAACTCCACCTACCTCGTCGTCGGCCTGCTGCAGCCTGGTCACAGCATAGCGTCGTATGGTGGGGTTGGTGAACTGGGAGGAGAGCAGCTCCAGGGAGTCCTCTACGTCCATGGGCCTCCATTTCCCCAGCAGCTCAAGGGCCTGCTTAGCCTCCCCGTGCAGGGCCCAGTTCACACACTTCAGGAACTTAGTCAGCGCCTGGAGGGGGACAGGAGAGAGGAGAGAGATGAGGGGAGGGGAGGAGCGCTTCGCTAATTAGCTTCTTAGACCAGTGCGTTAACAGAGATGGAACGTCCTTGAGTGTTGTGGTGAAAATAGGGCTCTGGGTTTTTCCTGACCACGTGACTTGACTAGGAACAACTCTGGGCCCTAGTTTTACTGGGACCATGCTTAAACTAGGATTGTTTCCTGGTCAGGAAAACTCAGGGCCCTAGATGCTGTCCAACTTTGTTTCCGTTTTTGTAGGGAAATATATACAAATATATTCTGCTGTAAACACACAAACACTGTCCATGTGTCCGCACACTTTACACTCAAAGAAATGGCCCATGGGACAATAAATGGTGCTGAAGCATAGCAGGATATATACCTTCTCCTGAGTGGTGAGGTAGTAACGGAACTGCCACACCAGGTCCTGTTCCTCAGAGCTCCGCTGCTTCGTTGGGGGGTAATTCACTATGGCCTGTAGACAGACAAACAGAGACAGACACACACGGTTGAGTATACTGCTAATATCAGACACATTCACATCGCGAACACACACGGTTGAGTATACTGCTAATATCAGACACATTCACATCGCGAACACACACACACACACGGTTGAGTATACTGCTAATATCAGACACATTCACATCGCGAACACACACACACACGGTTGAGTATACTGCTAATATCAGACACATTCACATTGCGAACACACACACACACACGGTTGAGTATACTGCTAATATCAGACACATTCACATCGCGAACACACACACACACACGCGCGCACGCATTGTCTGCTTTTTTATTTTTACTTTACCCATCTACCAATAGGTGCCCTACTTTGTGAGGCATAGGTCCATTTCCGTGGTCCTTGTGGTTGAATTTGTGTTTGAAATTCGCTGCTCGACTGAGGGACCTTACAGATTTGTGTGTGGGGTACAGAAATCATGTTAAATACTATTATTGAACACAGAGTGAGTCCATACAACTTATTGTGACTTGTTAAGCACATTTTTACTCCTGAACTTATGTAGGCTTGCCATAACAAAAGTGTTGAAAACTTATTGACTGCATACTTTACATTTTTTATGAATTTGTTTTTTTTTAAATCCACTTTGACATTATAGGGTATTGTGTGTAGACCGGTGACATTCTCAATTGAATCCATTTTAAGTTTAGGCTGTAACACAACAACAAGTCAAGGGGTGTTAATACTTTTGGAAGGCACTGTAGACCCACGAGTGTGTAGACTGATTGTAAATAGTGAAAATAAACTGTACCAAGTTCCAGGTGAGTTCTAACAGCCCTGGTGGAAGTTATTAATTACATTTTGGATGGTGTATCCCTACAAAAATACAGGCGTCCTTCCTCAGTTGCCGGAGAGGAAGGAAACCGCTCGCGGAATTTCACTATGAGGCCAATGGTGACAGAGTTTAATGGCTGTTATAGTTGAAAACTGAGGATGGATCAACAACATTGTAGTTACTCCACAATGCTAATCTAAACGACAGAGTGAAAAGAAGGAAGCCAGTACAGAATGAAAATATTCCTGTTTGCAATAACGCACTAAAGTAAAACTGAAAAAAAGGCAAAGAAATGTACCTTAAGTCCTGAATACAAAGCGTTATGTTCAGGGAAAATCCAACACAACCCAAATTTTCAAGCATGGTGGTGGCTGAACCATGTTATGGGTATGCTTGTCATCGTCAAGGTCTAGGGAGATTTTTAGGTGAAATAGAAACGGAATATAGCTAAACACAGGCAAAATCCTAGAGGAAAAGCTGGTTCAGTCTGCTTCCAACAGACACTGGGAGACAAATTCACCTTTCAGCAGGACAATAACCTAAAACACAAGGCCAAATATACTCTGGAGTTACATACCAAGATGACATTGAATATTCCTGAGTGGCTTAGTTATAGTTTTGACTTAAATCGTCTTGAAAATGGCTGTCTAGCAATGATTAAGAACCAATCTGATAAAGCTTGAATACTTTTTTAATAACAATACCAAATATTGTACAATCCAGGTGTGCAAAGCTCTTAGAGACTTACCCAGAAAGACTCACAACTGTAATGGCTGCCAAAGGTGATTCTAACATGTGGCTGTGAATACTTATGTAAATTAGATATTTAATTTTGAAAAAATACATAAATATGTTTTCACTGTCATTGTTGGGTATTGTGTGTGGGTGAGAAAAAATATATACATTTATTCAATTTTGATTTCAGGCTGTTACACAACAATATGTGGAATAAGTTAAGAGGTATGAATACTTTCTGAAGGCACTGTAAAAACTACAAAATGAAAACAAGCACACCAAAGGCTAAAGACACATTTTGTAACGATTACTGTAACGATAGGGATTATTATATTATATGCAAAGGTGGGGCTTCTTAGTTGTTTCTCTTGAAAAATGGCAGGGGGGTTGATGTACCATCTTCCTAACACACAAGCCATGCACACACACAACAAAAAGTCAGCAACAAGTAGCTATAGGGCCTAATATGTGTACCAACAAAGACCTAGAGAAACACACAGGCCTACACACACACACACAGGCAAATACACACACATCCAGCATTCCGATCCTCACTCCTCTCCTTTCAATCCCTAGTACTCACATCACTTAGAAACTCCAGGTCAGAGGGCTGGAATAGACAGTGATTTAGACAGGTCCTGTCACAGGAGTATATCACACGCACGCACGCACGCTGCTGCTGGTCCTACCTGGGGTGCTGGTGGGCTCCCCTCCATCCCCCACGCCACACCTTCAGGTCATGCATCCCCTGCCGGAATATTCTGGGAGAGAGGGGATGTGAGATAGTATCGGTCAGATGGTATCAGTTTCAATAATAGCCACATACTAGCATATTGAACCCCTACTCAGTGAAGACATCAAAACTAGAGGTTGACCGATTAATGAGGGACGATTTCAAGTTTTCATAACAATCGGTAATCTGCATTTTTGGACTCCGATTATGGCAGATTACATTGCACCCCACGAGGAGACTGTGTGGCAGGCTGACCACCTGTTATGCGAGTGCAGCAAGGAGCCACGGTAAGGTGCTAGCTAGCATTAAACTTATCTTATAAAAAACAATCAATCTTAACATAATCACTAGTTCACTACACATGGTTGATGATATTACTAGTTTAACAAGCTTGTCCTGAGTTGCATATAAACGATGCGGTGCCTGTTCATTTATCATTGAATCACAGCCTACTTCGCCAAACGGGTGATGATTTAACAAAAGCGCATTCGCAAAAAAGCACTATCGTTGTACCAATGTGCCTAACCATAAACATCATGTATGTAGCAGCATGCTTCTGAAGCTAAGCAGGGTTGGTCCTGGTCAGTTCCTGGATGGGAGACCAGATGCTGCTGGAAGTGGTGTTTGAGGGCCAGTAGGAGGCACTCTTTCCTCTGGTCTAAAAAAATATCCCAATGCCCCAGGGCAGTGATTGGGGACACTGCCCTGTGTAGGGTGCTGTCTTTCGGATGGGATGTTAAACGGGTGTCCTGACTCTCTGAGGTCATTAAAGATCCCATGGCACTTATTGTAAGAGTAGGGGTGTTAACCCCGGTGTCCTGGCTATATTCCCAATCTGGCCCTCAAACCATCATGGTCACATAATAATCCCCAGTTTACAATTGGCTCATTCATCCCCCTCCTCTCCCCTGTAACTATTCCCCAGGTCGTTGCTGCAAATGAGAATGTGTTCTCAGTCAAGGATATATTTTTTAAAACCTGCATATTTAGTTAAAATAAATTCATGTTAGCAGGCAATATTAACTAGGGAAATTGTGTCACTTCTCTTGCGTTCCGTGCAAGCAGAGTCAGGGTATATGCAGCAGTTTGGGTCACCTGGCTCGTTGCGAACTGTGTGAAGAACATTTCTTCCTAACAAAAACCATAATTAATTTGCCAGAATTTTACATAATTATGACATAACATTGACGGTTGTGCAATGTAACAGCAATATTTAGACTTAGGGTTGCCACCCGTTCGATAAAATACGGAATGGTTCCTTATTTCACTGAAAGAATAAACGTTTCGTTTTCGAAATGATAGTTTCCGGATTTGACCATATTAATGACCTAAGGCTCATATTTCTGTGTGTTTATTATAATTAAGTCTATGATTTGATATTTGATAGAGCAGTCTGACTGAGCAGTGGTAGGTAGCAGCAGGCTCGTAAGCATTCATTCAAACAGCACTTTCCTGCGTTTGCCAGCAGCTCTTCGCAATGCTTGAAGCACAGCGCTGTTTAGGACTTCAAGCCTATCAACTCCAGAGATTAGGCTAGCAATACTATAGTGCCTATAAGAAGATACAATAGTCAAAGGTATATGAAATTTGGGCTGCAATTTCTGATGCTGGTAACTCTAATGAATGTATCCTCTGCAGCAGAGGTAACTCTGGGTCTTCCATTCCTGTGGAGGTCCTCACCAGAGCCAGTTTCATCATAGCGCTGAAGAAACTTTCAAAGTTCTTGAAATTTTTCGTATTGACTGACCTTCATGTCTTAAAGTAATGATGGACTGTCGTTTCTTTTTGCTTATTTGAGCTGTGCTTAACATAATATGGACTTTGTCTTTTACCAAATAGGACTATCTTCTGTATACCACCCCTACCTTGGCACAACACAACTGATTGGCTCAAACACATTAACAAGGAAAGAAATTACACAAATGTTCTTTTAAGAATGCACACCTGTTAATTAAAATGCATTCTAGGTGACTATCTCATGAAGCTGGTTCAGAGAATGACAAGAGTGTGCAAAGCTGTCATCAAGGCAAAGGGTGGCTATTTGAAGAATCTCAAATATAAAATATATTTTCATTTGTTTAACACTTTTTTGGTTACTACATGATTCCATATGTGTTATTTCATAGTGTTGATGTCTTCGCTATTAATTTACAATGTAGAAAATAGTCAAAATAAAGAAAAACCCTTGAATGAGTAGGTGTGCTAAAACCTTTGACCGGTAGTGTACAGTCAGCAGTATTCAGTCTGGCTTTGCTGTAACTTCCTATTCATACGCAAAGGATCCAATGTAAAATAGAATAGATCAATTACAAACAGACAACACAAAACGTTCATTTTGATTTTGCCGACACAGTACAGTAATATAAAGTATGTGTCCTGTTTGTTGAGATGGACTTGGGACTCACCCATATTTGCCGAAGAGGGTGACGATGGTTCCCCCCACAGGGGTGGCTCGGCCCGGCCCGGCCCGTACACATCCCACACTGTTAGGGCCACCTGGGCACTCTGGGGCAGGTCTGGGTACTTCACTGGCAGCCTCAACCACTCATTCCAGCTGGGGGAGGGGAGAAGGTAAGTGCGAGAGTGAGAAAGAGAGAAAGTTTACAGAACAGTTCACAAGGACTATATTATTTTGTATCTATTATAGTGAGATTGGACTACAATGTGAAATACAAAGCCCGACCAGGTCAAAGAGTGGCTCAGAGCATCATTCAACTATCTCCTTCAGTCTTTTATGAGATTATGTCAATTTGGGACACTATATCCTAAAAAGGGTGTCACTCACTTCCAGCGGGTGCTGAAGGCCTTGTAGGATGGGAGGTGTTTGCAGTATGGGCAGCGCCAGAGGCTTGCCCTCTGCAAACACCTGACAGGTAACATAGAGGTCTGAGCAGCTCTCCTGGTAAAGAGAAGCGGAGCATGGGATCCTGCAGCAGCGCCTTGTAGCTCTTCTGCTCCCTCTTGCCCTCCAAGCTGCCTCTGTGGAGGGGAGAAGGGGACAGGAGGGAGGCGAGAGAGAGAGAGGGACAAGAGGGAGGGGGCGAGAGGGACAAGAGAGGTGAGGAGAGAGGGACAAGAGGGAGGGGAGAGATAGGGAGAGAGGGACAAGAGAGATGAGGAGAGAGGGACAAGAGGGAGGGGGGAGAGGGACAAGAGAGATGAGGAGAGAGGGACAAGAGGGAGAAAGGGACAGGAGGGAGAGAGAGGAAAAAGGGGAGGGAGATCATGTGAGATTAGAGACAGATGAGGGAGGGGAGTAGTTTGACACCACCACCACAGTTGTCCCTGGTTAATTATTACCCTCTGCTTAGCTGAGGTTCTAGAATCTAGACAAAAGTAGTAGATCAATGTTAGAGCTAACACGGCACGTGTCGATTTACGATATATCTATGAATGATCGCCTGCATCATTGTCACTCGTGATTATATGTGTGCATGCTGCTGTGTAGAGACAACGGTTAACAATCCCCTGACAAATTGTGACAAAATGCATCACAATATTATTCCAGTACATAACGGCAGAGCTGGAAGCGCTATACTACATGGTTTGTTGAGAATTATGGACATTATTTACTAGCCACCACAGCAGAGCCCAGCTCGTTAATAGAAGTCACGAGAGGAGCACTAAACCGATGAGCCGTCGGAATGTGCATGATGTCAACAACAAGCGAATTGTGCTCCAAAATAAGAACCCTCACCGGGCACGTTATGGTGCCGTGATATCGGTTGAGTCATGATGTTGCCATGCTCGCTTAGGTAAATAGAAGACAAACAACTAGGTAGAAATGATGCGACTTTTGGGCAAGCGGTGCAATCATTCTTCATACATGCAAAGTGGCATTAGCTGGTCAACATTGGAGACTCGAGGTCCATGATGTCATTGCTGTCAACATGTTATCAATCGTATGCAGTTAGAAAGCTAGTAGTAGCTAAATTGACTGCCACTGTTTGATTGACAACATTATGTAAAACATTTTCGCTTGCTACTTTAATGTGGCCAGATAGTAACCCAAGTAATAAAACACTAACATTTTCAGTTGAACATTAATATCCAAGTCACAACTGTGGACATAGTTAAATTTGTCTGTGTCCATCTTTCGTCGACTTTTAAATCACAGCGGGAAATTGGATTGTAGCTACTAACTTCAGCCTCCTCACAGACGGTGGGCTCGCTTGCAAAGGCCTATGTGAAAAACCACCATGGGTAACGTTAGCATTCAAGCAATACAGTCTCTCCACTTGGCATTTTTTTAACTGAAATACAGTCAGTTTATAAACGAGCAGTCCAATCTAATGTGAACTTTAATCGTCTCGATTCACGGGAATTACATTATAGCGACAGATGACTTTTCGGACATGATTATATTTTTTGTAAGCACCGCAAAGGCATATAAAGCTGACGTAAGTAATCGATATCTATTCCTCTGCCAATGATGGCGTGTGTTGTCAATCGTTGTTTTTTAAGGTTGATTTAGCTGGTCTGATGGTTCACTTACTTCCTAAAGAAAGGGAATTTGGGGGCTGGTTTACTGGATATAATCTTAAAGGCATAGCCAACATAAGTAAATATATGGCATTCGATTTCAATAAAAACATTTGCAACAAGTGTCTTTTTAATATATACCTATGTAGAAATGAAATGTTTTACTTTCAACTGTGTTTTCAATTCAAGGTGGCAACAGTTCATTGGCCAGAGTTCGTTCATATGTTAAGAACTAGCACATCTTTGTAGGGTAGTCTTGACTATGGTTGTTGTTTTGGTGGCTATGGGCATCAAGAAACCAGATTATAATGTACTGGCCAGGCTTCCTCAGTGTAATGTTCTCTGCTTTACTGAAGTCCAGGAATTCCAACCACCTTACCAGAAGTGTATTCATTATGTACACCGTAGCAAAATGTTTCACAACAGAAAACATTTTGCAATGAAAACAAGAGTTTCTATTGAACACATTCAGGTAGGTCCCTCCTTGTTAATCCCGTTAGCTTCCGTTTGGTTCCTAATGACAGTGATGGAGAGTAGTGGGGCTCCCAAGTGGCACAGCGGTCTAAGGCACTGCATCTCAGTTCTAGAGGTGTAACTACAGACCCTGGTTCAATTCCAGGCTGTATTACAACCGGCCGTGATTGGGCGGTGCACAATTGGCCCAGCGTCGTTAGGCTTTGGCCGGGGTAGGCCGTCATTGTAAATAAGAATTTGTTCTTAACTGACTTGCCTAGTTAAATAAAAAATTAAAAAAATGTAGTTTAACTAATCATTTAATTACATTTGGTTGTAGCTTTGTGGTAGCTGAACTAAATTCAAATCTTGGTAGTGTTTTCGGTAGTTAAGGGTAGCCTCAGAGTAGCTTAACCTCTTCCAGTGTGAAGTAATTGGTAGCTTGGTAAACTATATTTTCAGAGTATCTTGCCCAGCACAGCCTAATGAACACACCCCTGGTTACATAACCCAAGCTGATGAGTCAGTCTCCACAACAGCAGGACTGCGTCCCAAATGGAACCCTATTCCCTTGATGGTGCACTACTTTTGACCAGGTTCCATATGGGTCTGGTCAAAAGTACTGCACTTTATAGGGAATATGGTGCCTTTTGAGACACAGAGTAGAGGTAGCTGTGTCCTCTGCTCTGCAGCGACACGCTCCACTCATAATTAAAGAGGTGTTTAAGAAGGCAAGGCCCATTGCCTCCCCAGTGCAGTGTTCGTGTGTGTGTGTGTAAGTGTTTGAGTCAGAGAGAGAGTTCATACCCAACTCAACCGCTCCTTCTGTGTCCGCACAGTGTCAATCCTAAAAAAGGAGGGTTTGTTCGGGACATGTGATTGGTCGGGTAGAGTCGTCCTATCCGAGGAAGCGCGGTAACGCTCCCTGAGCCAGAACAAAACATTAGCTCATCTCCTTCCACTTTCTCTATCAAGTCTGCAGACAGACAGAGATCATAGGAAAAACCTGCGATGAGGAACAAGTTTTTCACAAGGCACCCCGGGGGCCTCACAATTTGTGTTTTACGCCCGTGTTCCCTCATACCCCCACAGAAGTCTGGAATGTGTTGATAGGTTCTCCCTCGCCAGCCAGGGGTGCCATTGACCACAGGGCCTTGACGTGTCTTGGTCCTGTATTGGTGTGTGTGCGTGTGCGTGTGCGTGTGGATGTGTGTGTGACTCAGAGTTGCCCCTGTCTCTACAGATCCACAGCTCAACTTGTCACAGTCTGAGGAGGAACATGTCCTGACTCTGGGGCCTTGTCACCACTAATGCACCACATTCCCTATATAGTGCACTACTTTTGTACCAGAGCAATATGGGTCCTGCTCAAGAGTAAGGAAGGGGAAAGGGTTTACCTAGTCAGTTGCACAACTAAATGCATTGAACCAAAATGTGTCTTCCACATGTAACCCAACCCCTCTGGATCAGAGAGGTGCGGGGGTCTGCCTAAATCAACGTCCATGTCATTGGCACTAATATTCTCCCCTCCTAGAACCTATGGATCCTATACAATAGGATGACGATGGTTTATGACAGATTCACACTCTTTGATTGACAAGGTGTTGTGTAGGATAGCCCTCTTAAAAAGAAATGAATTAGTGTCACACCCATTGTTACCTTCATGGACAAGCAGTGAGACTGTCTCTCTCCTTTTCCCATTTGACATTTCATTGCACATTTCTTCCTAAATGGAATTTTGGGTGTACAAAAGCCTACAAATGCATTTGTGAGAAATGTTGATAATTCTACCACTCTGAAATTCAGAATATCACGAAACACTAAACTCTGAAAGCGCTACTTGCTAAGATACATTTTTATACAGTAGGCAATAGTTATTTTGAGGCTCTCTGAGCAAGTACATTTGAATGATGTTTCAATCTCTCGTTCGTGGTAGACATTATGTAAATCTGAGACGTCTATTCTGTTAGTGGGTCATTGAAGGCTGGGGACGCTGTGTCCCTACCTCTCACAACAGGTTGTTGGTTCACACCATAGAGATGTGTAATGATCTCTACTTGGTAATAAACGGTTTTGCATGGACATTGCCATTGAAGGCATCCACCATTTTAAAGTAGTCAACTGGGTGGGGATTCCTACAGGTTGGGATCATTGTCTTTTCTTGAAATTGTTTTGCCTAGTTTGTAAATGGCTTTGAGCTATATCTCCAGCACTGCAGGTGGCGGTAAAATACCACTATTAGCTTTACACTTTTTTAAAACATTAAAATAATATACATATATA
Organism: Oncorhynchus kisutch; assembly: GCF_002021735.2. NCBI lineage: Eukaryota > Metazoa > Chordata > Actinopteri > Salmoniformes > Salmonidae > Oncorhynchus > Oncorhynchus kisutch. The sequence goes on along the minus strand of NC_034189.2, from coordinate 17,799,975 downwards.
TATTATTTTTGTAGATAGCTTCAATGGTGCCACCCATGCTATTAAATACACTATAATTGCACAGATACAAAGTTGAGACCTTTTTTCATCTCTATGGTCCACACACACACAAAACACACACGCCTGCCACCTGCATGCAGCAGCCACTATAAAAGTCATAAAACTAATCTTGTCCTTTATGAGCTTCCTCTTCCCAAAAATCCAGCAGTTCACTCTCCATCTCCCTCTCTGTCTCTGTCTCCTCTGGGGGGCAACTGACTGCTGCTGCTGGACAGGGCCCGCATGAGGTCACAGACTGGAGACACGGCAGGCTCGCCATGACATCACTATGAGCTCATCCCAACAAGGCAGACAGGGGTCAGTGGAGGCAGTAGGCCACTGACTTCATATACAATATGCATCTGTGTTTGCATGTCAGAACGTCTTAGTAACCACATAGTAACACATCTGGTAGGAAAAAATCAAAGGAGACACTGCCACTGTCACTTTGTTTCTCAGGTGGAATCCTAAGTGAGACCGTAATGAAGATTGGAGATATCTACTTCATCCCCAATATGGAAACTATATGTGAATGAGTACAGAAAGAGTTCAAATTTCAATCAATAGATCGACCAGCATGTAAATCATGTTAGCCATTCATTTCTCCTTTCTCTCTCTTCTACCCCACAGCTCTCTCTCCTCCCTTTCACCTCTCTCCCCTTCTCCCTCTCACTCCCCTCTCTGCTCCCTCTTACTCTCCTTCTCCCCCCTTTCACCTCTCCCCCCTTCGACCTCTCTCATCTCTCCCCTCCCTCCCGCTCTCCCTCTCTCATCTCCTCTCTTATCTCCTCTCCCTCTCTCTCCTCCCTCTCACCTCTCTCCCCTTCTCACTCTCATCTGCTCTCCCTCTCTATCCTCCCTCTCACCTCTCTCCCCTTCTCCCTCCTCTCACCTCTCTCTTTCCCTCCCTGTCTTAGTCATCATAGGATGTGTCAATGTTTCTATCATTTTAGAGGTCATGCCCACTGGAGCGAAGAGGAGCTGATCTCCAGAGTGCCAAGGTGGTGCCAAGACACAGACTTTTTCCTCTTGCCCCCCCCCCCAACCCCAACCCTGTGACACCCCACAGGCCCCCCCTGCGCCTCACACCCCATGCCACGGCCGGTCCTCCTGATGAGGCTAACTTACCCCACCTCCCCCCGTCCGTTGCTGTCGTAAAGATTGTGGGGTATAAATGGAGGTGCGAGGTGGAGGAGAGGACTCAGAAAACTCTAAGAACCAGATCTAGAACTACAGAACTAGAACTAAAGAACATGAAGATGATGGACTCCATTGTTGGGAGAAACTGGACACTGACCTTCCTGGCTGGGACTCTGCTCTGGACCACCCGCTGCCTAGCTGCTCCCATGCAGTGTCACTTCAACTCTAAAGGTGAGAATATCATACTGAAAGGTGTTTTTCATTCAACAAATTTTTTAGGTTTTAAGATTCCGATTCTGTTCAGAGAGTATTTGGTAAAGCAGAAACGTTTTGGGGACCTGTCGAAAACTCATCCATTGTACATTCAGGCCAGAGTAGACTTTTTTAAATTCTGAATATCTTGGATGGATGAATCCATCTGAAGTTGAGTACAAAGTTCATGTGGATGTCCTGTGGATGAATATAGGTTGATTTGTATAATATGTGTGGGACTTGGGTTAACACCCCTGGTGGTCTGTCCCAGGCCTGTGTGTGTACGAGGGGAGACACTACTCCCTGGGGGAGTCCTGGATGGAGGACGGCTGTCTGCAGTGTACCTGTCTGCACCCCATGGGCGTCGGCTGCTGTGAGACGTGAGTCCACACACCTGTAATCAATGTGCCTTTCTGGGTAGTTGTGTTAGCATTAGCAGTAATAGGAATGTCATTTCCATGGTTGGGATGAGCTTGCCATTCAACACAGCCATGTACATTGTGCCCAGAGTCAAGTAATGTAAGGGAAACAGGGTTGGGTCTGGATTTGATTGTGATGTGTAGAATTGGGACAGGCAACTTCAACATAGCATTGTTCTGTCAGAATATTGTCATTATGTCCTTTCAGAACACATATGACAGTGCTCATGCTCAGCTGTCAATTACATTTCCCCCCCCCCCCCCCCTCCGTACAGGGAGCATCATGCTCTTTCAGAGCTCATACGTACATATGGACTTTGAAAACCTACACCCCTCTCTCCGCACAGGGTGCATCGCCCGGTAGACTTCCCAGCTTGGTGTGAGGTTCGGGTGGACGCTCTAGCTTGTAAAGTGACCCTGGTGCAGAGCGCTGACCCTCGCCTGCCCTGCCTCCCTGGGAATGGACACAACCTGGGCCCCAGCCACGGCTCACAGGACAACAACTACCTGCAGATGGTGGAGTAGACAGGGACCCCGGTCAGACAGTGGAGGGACGGCCTCATTGGAGTGAATGTCGCCATTACAATGAGCCCGTCCTCCGATTTAAAGTGGCAACAGCCTCCACTGGAGATCAACTCCCTCCACCACCGACCATCTCCGTCCATGTCAGTGTAATCCTAACGGTCCATTCTCACTTCAGTTGCAGATCAGTTAACATTTAAACCGCATGAATATTACAATACCTTAAGCAGTAAATGATACTCAGAAAGCAGAGGTGAGCCCACATAATGGAATCCCTCATTTACCACCCTGTAATGCACTACTGTAAAGCTTTCATAGTAATATATATAGAACTATTGTTGTATTTCTTCTGTCCTGTCTTGCAGTTATCCTCTAAATAAAATTCTTATTGCGTGAAAGTCATTTGTTGATTGTGTGGATAAAAGACTCCTTTCAGATTCATGTGGATTTGACATTTTAATTCCTGATTCACATTGAACAGTGTTTCATTAACAATTTCAAAAATACAGTTGTACAGCATATAGCTCTTGAAAATAAAATACACTATTCATGTGACAAAGCAATGGACTCTTTTGGGGGTTTTGAATAAAGGGGTAAACAATGAAATACTGTGAATGACCCCACAGATAGTAGCATTAAACACTGATCATCATCATCATGTTTCAGCTAGAAAAACAAAGGTGAGCATTCAAAGAAAAATATAGGATGCACTGCAAAATGTTAAAATATTAAAAACGGCAAAAGTTGCCTGCTTTATATCTGGAATACATTCTTCCTTCATCACACAGTTAAATGTTGATGCTGTTGGTCCCTGTAAACTGGGAGACGTAAGATGTCAGGGCTGGATTGGTGGGGAGCACTTTGATTGGCAGGTCCCAACTGAAGGTATCCACATCAACATGCTCCGCCCCAGTCCACACGGTGACCTCTGGTTGGTTTTGCAACACGTTGTGCGATTCCATAGGCTCTCGGGACGTGACGAACTCAAAGTGCAGACGCCATCGCAGGGTCACTGAGGAATGAGTTGAGAATGTCATGAAGCTGTCTAGGAGTAGACAGAGGGTTAAATACACAGGGAAGCTTTAGAGACAAAGACAAAAGGGTTGAGAAGCGCGTCATCGCATAGATTAAAAACAAGTCTTCGACTACATAAAAAAAAAAAAAACATTTTCAAATGGAGATTTACAATCAAAAGAGCTTCCAAGACTTGGTATAATCTGTCTAGGGAAACCATTTTCTTGTGACGGTACAATGACTAGCCCGGATCATGACCAACATCCGCAGTCATCTATGAGAACAATGGTTTCTCTTGTCAAGTGCCCACTCTGCTAAGCCAGATAATAAACAAAAAACTAACAGACTCAAGCAGGGCAGGCTACTTGCTATTAACAAACATAGGGCAGAGAGATGAGTGGTGAATTCCTGATGCCCCTTGGCCACCTCTGAGCCTGGTTCCTCTCTAGGTATCTTCCTATGTTTCCTGGTCACTGTGCTCCTGCCTGCATTGCTAGCTCTTTGGGATTTTAGGCTGGGTATCTGTATAGTACTTCGTGCCACTTGTGACGTAAAAATGGCTTAATGAGATACATTTGATGGAAATTTGACTTAGCTACGTACCGATGTCTGTGCTGAAGCCGGGGGTGACGTTGAGGGGAACGGGGAGGGAGAAGTGGGTGGAAGCCGTGTGGAGGCAGGATTCTAAGTGACGACCGTGACCCGTCACACTGATCGACTGACCGGGACGCCGCTGGTACCCTTGCTGGATCTCCTCCTCACTCTGCAGGCTGACCGAGTACTGACAAACACACACTTTTAATATCCTCATTCAAGTAAAAAATATGACAGGCCCTAACACAGACATACGCGCACACACACCTGTATACAGGGAATATCCCCTTCTGAGAAGTCGAAGGTGCCGATGATGTCCTCCCCTAGTCTGTAGACGGTCTTGAAGATGCAGAACTTGGCCACCTTCCCCCGCATATTGGTGATGTTGAACAGATCTGTGGGAGACAGGGGTCAAAGGTCACATGCATTCCACATTGCTGCTAAACACACACACAATGTCTGCAATGTCTTTTGTTGTGTCGGACCCCAGTAAGACTAGCTGTCGCCATGGAGAACCTAATAAATCTAATCAGAAACAAACAGATTAGAGATCCATGGATTGGAGTCTGCAAAAAACCCTCAGTACATCATCTAGCTGATGTGGAACACAAATAACATTAAAGGAGGAGGCTCATAAGAGCTGCCACATAGCACTGGTCAAAAGTAGTGCACTATAAAGGGAATAGGTTGTCATTGGAGAATTAGCCTAGAAGAACAAGAGACTGACGGGGACAGCGGCGTGAGGTGATCGTCAGCATGTCCAGGGCTCTCTCCAGGGGGCGATCGTCTCTCCGCCCACCCTCCTCCTCCTCCAGGAAGGGGTTAGAGGGGGCCACCTCCTCATCCTGGGGGAACGGGGGCTCCGGCATGCCTACGACAGGGACATCATGTCACTCATTTTGAACAATGTCATTTTATAGGAGGAAAACATGTCCACAACAGGCATTTCATACATATAGTGCACCCTTTCACATTTTGTTATGTTGCAGTCTGAATTTCAAAGGGATTCAATTGAAATTGTGTCACTGATCTATACACAATAGTCCATAATGTCAGTAGAATTTGTTTAAAAAATAAAATAAAAATGTAAAGCTGAAATGTTGAGTCAATAAGTATTTCAACCCCTTTGTTATGGCATGCCAAATCAGTTCAGAACTAAAAATGTGATTAACAAGTCACATAATCAGTTCCATACTATGTTATTAATAGTGTTTAACATGATTTTTGAATGACTACCTCATCTCTGTAACCCACAAATACAATTATCTGTAAGATCCCTTAATCGAGTTGTGAATTTCAAGCATAGATTCATCCAAAAGTCCAGGGAGGTTTTTCAATGCCTCACAAAGGGCACCTATTGGTAGAGGTGTAAAAAAAATAAAAAAAAGATGGAATATCCCTCTAAACTGCGGAGAGAAGCACGAGATTGAATATCCCCCTTAGTTATCACCATATCCCTTTACTGTGGGAATTCTGATCGAATAAATGCAATATTAGCCATTTCAATGCAACATACCGAAACAAATGAACTACGCAAGACTTCAACTAGCCTGTACCCCTTCACACTGACTCGGTACCCCCTTAATATAGCCTCATTGTGTTACTTTTATTACTTTTATTATTTTAGCCTACTTGGTAAATATTTTCTTCTTTAACTGCACTGTTAGTTAAGGGCTTGTAAGTAAGCATTTCACGGTAAAGTCTACACGTTGTATCTGGCGCATGTGGCAAATAAAGTATGATTTGAAGAATTAGTATGCAAAACTAACTATGCAAGATATTTTGTTATAGGCAGAACGCATCGGAGTAGGATTCTATTACATTGACAGCCCGTATTCTACACAGAATGGAGCGCCATAACCAATCAGAGCTGCAGTAGGCCTATATGTAAATAGATGCCATAAATGCAACTGTGCCATTCACTTTGAACTGGACTGTGTTTACAGCATGAGTGGTTGTGAGTAGATGCACTTGTTTTGAGATTAAAGCGAGAGCTGCATGTAGCCACGTGCAGAGGAAGTGTTGTATTTTGAGACAGGCTTGAATAAGCTAAGTAGCCAATAGGCAGAGGGTAGCATTATGGTATGGGGAATAATGCATTTTATCTTGAAAAGTGGTGTCTTCCATCAAAAAACAGTGGACAAACAGGTTAATGTCAAGCCCTGCATGTTTTCATCAAAAGTCTAATGGAATGTAGGCCTACATTGAACACCACACATTGGCTGCTAACTCAGGCTGAATGATAGAGCAGCTATTTCCATGTTCTGAGATGCATTTGCGCCATTGTTTTTGATGATAGGCCACTCTGGTAGGCCTACAATATGATCATCCACAGTAACCTACTTTTCCACTTTCTGAAACTTAAAGCGGGTACATTGGTGTGCACATGCTGGAAGTGGCACAGAATTTTCGCAACATTCAAGTTCGTGCTCAGCAGAGGGAACATTACCTTTGAACATGGTGAAGTTATTAATTACACTTTGGCTGGTGTAACAATACACCCAGTCACTAAAGATATAAGGTGCCCTTCCTAACATAGTTGCTGGAGAGGAAGGAACATGCTCAGGGTTTTCACCATGAGGCCCAAAAATATTTTTGTGTTCGTTTTTTACCCCTTTTTCAAGATATCCAATTGGTACCTAGTCTTGCCCCGTCGCTCTAACTCCTGTATGGACTCGGGAGAGGTGAAGGTCGAGAGCCATGCGTCCTCCAAAATATGACCCTGCTAAGCCTCACTGCTTCTTGACACACTGCTCACTTAACCCGGAAGCCAGCAGCACCACTGTGGCAGAGGAAACAACGTACAACAGGCAACATGAGTGAGTGTGCATTCACCCTGCCCGCCACAAGGAGTCGCAAGAGCGCGATGGGACAAGGACAGCCCAGCCAGCCAAACCCTCCCCTAACCTGGACAACGCTGGGCCAATTGTGTGCCGCCTTATAGGTCTCCCAGTTGCGACCAGCAACACAGCCTGGAATCAAACCCGAGGCGATAGTGACGCCTCTAGCAATGCCTTAGACAAAAAACGGTCAGAGTTTAATGGTTACGATATGAGAAAACTGAGCATTGCTCAACAACACCGTACTCCACAATACTAACCTACATGGCAGTGAAAAGGAGGAAGACTGTACACAGTAAAAAATAATTACAAAACATGCATTGTGGCAAAGAAATTAACTTTGACCTGAATACAAAGCGTTATTTTTAGGGAAAATAAAACATCACTGAGTACGACTCCATATTTCCATGCATGGTGGTGGCTGCATCATGTTATGGATCTGAATGTCATCTGCAAGGACTAGGGAGTTGTTTTTATATAAAAACAGAATACAGCTATAAACACAGGCAGAGGAAATCCTGGTTCAGTCTGCTTTCCAACAGACACTGGGAGACTAATTCACCTTTCAGTAGGACAGGCCTTTATCTGCAGTGCATTCGGAAAGCCTTCAGACCCCTTGACTTTTTCTACATTACGTTACAGCCTTATTCTAAAATGGATTAAATCGCCCCCCAAAATATAAAAAGAAACTGAAATACATTTACATAAGTATTCAGACCGTTTACTCAGTACTTTGTTGAAGCACCTTGGCAGCAATTACAGCATCGAGTCTTCTTGGGGATGGCGCTACAAGCTTGGCACACCTTTATAGGTGGAGTTTATTCCAGTCTTCTCTGCAGATCCTCTCAAACTCTGACAGGTTGGATGGAGAGCGTTGCTGCACAGCTATTTTCAGGTCTCTCCAGAGATGTTCGATCAGGTTTAAGTCTGGGCTCTGGCTGGGCCACTCGAGGACATTCAGAGACTTGTCCCGAAGCCACTGCTGCATGGTCTTGGCTGTGTGCTTAGGGTTGTTGTCCCGTTGGAAGGTGAACCGTCACCCCAGTCTGAGGCCTTGAGTTCATCTTTGCCTTAATCCTGACTAGTCTCATTCCCTCCCGCTAAAAAACATCCCCACAGCATGATGCTACCACCACCACGCTTCACCGTAGGAATGTTGCCAAGTTTCCTTCAGACGTGGCGCTTAGCATTCAGGCCAAATAGTTCAATCTTGGTTTCATCAGACCAGAGAATCTTGTTTCTCATGGTCTGAGTCCTTCAGGTGCCTTTTGGCAAACTCGCTGACCAAGGTCCTTCTCCCCTGATTATTCAGTTTGGCCAACTCTAGGAAGTGTCTTGGTGGTTCAAAACTTCTTCCATTTAAGAATGGAGGCCACTGTGTTCTTGGGGACCTTCAATGCTGCAGAAATGTTTTGGTACCCTTGCCCAGATCGGTGCATTGACACAATCCTGTCTCAGAGCTCTACAAACAATTCTTTGACCTCATGGCATGGTTTTTGCTCTGACATGCACTGTCAACTGTGGGACCTTAAATAGACACTTGTGTGCCTTTCCAAATCATGTCCAAGCAACTGAATTTACCATATGTGGACTCCAATGAAGTTGGAGAAACATCAAAGATGATCAATGGAAGCAGGAACTCAATTTCGAGGTTCATAGCAAAGGGTCTGAATACTTAAGGTATTTCTGTTTTGGAAAAATTTCTAAAAACTGTTTCCACTTTGTCATTATGGGGTATTGTGTGTAGTTATGAGGGAAACATTTATTGAATACATTTTAGAATAAGGCTGTAACAAAATGTGGAAAAAGTCAAGAGGTCTGAATGCTTTTCGAATGCACTGGAGTTGCTCACCAAGAAGACACTGAATGTTCCTGAGTGACCTAGTTACAGTTTGGACTTAAAAATCAGCTTGACAATATATGGAAAGACTTGAAAATGGCTAACTAGTAATGATTAATACTAGATAGCAAATATAAATGAGCAAATATTGATACTCCGGGGTGTGAATACTTACAGTACCAGTCAAAAGTTCGGACAAGTGCTTCACTTTAAAAAAAATTAACTATTTTCTAAATTGTAGAAAAATGGTTAAGACATCAACACGTCGTAACCAAAAGTATTAAACAAATCAAAATATATTTTATATTTGAGATTCTTCAAAAGTAGCCACCCTTAACCTTGACAGCTTTGCTCACTCTTGGCATTCTCTCAACCAGCTTCACCTGAAATGCTTTTCCATTAGTCTTGAAGGAGTTCCCACATATGCTGAGCACTTGTTGGCTGCTTTCCCGTCACTCTGCGGTCCAACTCATCCCCCAAAAAATCTAAATTGGGTTGAGGTCGGGTGATTGTCGAGGCCAGGTCATCTGATGCAGTACTCATTCACTCGCCTTCTTGATCAAATAGCCCTTACACAGCCTGGAGGTGTGTTGGGTCATTGTCCTGTTGAAAAACAAATGATGCTCCCACTAAGCGCAAACCAGATGGGATGGCGTATTGCTACAGAATGCTGTGGTAGCCATGCTGGTTAAGCATGCCTTGAATTCTAAATAAATTAGACCGTATCACCAGCAAAGCATCCCCAGACCTCATCCAAGCTTCACGGTGGGAACACAGATAATCCGTTCACTAATCTGCATCTCACAAAGACACGGAGGTTAGAACCAAAAACATGGACCCATCAGACCAAACGACAGATTCCCACTTGTCTAATGTCAATTGCTTGTGTTTCTTGGCCCAAGCAAGTCTCTTCTTCTTATTGGTGTCCTTTAGTAGTGGTTTCTTTGCAGCAATTTGACCATGGAGGCCTGATTCACGCAGTCTCCACTGAACAGTTGATGTTGAGATATGTCTGTTACTTAAACAATGTGAAGCATTTATTTGGGATGTCATTTCTGATGCTGGTAACTCTAATGAACGTATTCTCTGCAGCAGAGGTAACTCTGGGTCTTCCTTTCTTGTGCCGGTC